>NC_080761.1:13425932-13725932 GCF_020826845.1 Diceros bicornis minor
TTGGAGTAACTTAGGTATTTGTTTCCTATAGGTGGGAGGTGGAAGTGATGGGCTTGCAAGTTCTACTTCATTATGCACGAGTTACAGGCAGAAAATATTAGCAAATAGTCAATTTACTGTGCTCAATTTTTAATAGAGATAGAAGGTAAATAATCCATATGAGCAGTGGTTATTCATCAATATCTACATTAAGAAATAGATATAGGGTATAATTCTACTATGGATACAAGTATCCTTATTACCGGGTTTGCAATTCAATTACCTGAGGAGCCTCAAGTACCATTGATTATTCATTGGATTCTGGGATGGACTAGCTACACAACTCTTCATTAATCCCTTCAGTGCCCCAGGCATCCAGAATGATCTCAGCACAGCAACAGTTGCTTAGCCCAAGAGTTTAGCCAAAGGAAGGATTCATGGGTTGGGAAGATTTTCCCTAGAAATAACATGTAGCACATCGTCTTGGATTTGAATTCAAATTCCTGCTGTTTTATCCTTGACCCTTTTTATGCCCTTTTCCTGCAGCACATTTCCCTGTAGCTGTGTTCTCTTCTCGCACCATAGCCATGTTTCTAGTACTAAAAGGAGCTGTACGTTTGGAACTCAAGATTAGAGCACAAGTTTCATCAAATGTTTGGCACATGTGAGACAGCAGTACAGACACTGAAATCTGTACTGACCTGGGAATTAACGTCCTTCTCAACCTCATCAGGACCAGACAGAGAGAAACCCTCAACGCCCTCCCTTCTGCTCTGTGCCATGATGGCCACCCTCCTCCATCTTCCTGTGTTTCCTGTCTCTTGGTGTCACACTTTATCCCCCAGATCTCAAGTCCTTAAACCTAGCTACACATTGTAGTCACCTGGGGAGCTTTTTAAGAATACTGTTCCTTGGGCCCCATCCCAGACTTGTTTAATAAGAACTCTGGGGGGAGAAGGGCCTAGGCTGGATATTTCAAAAGGCTCCTTAATTAATTCTAATGTGTACCTATGTTTGAGGGCCACAGTCCTAGACAAAGCCAGATGCCAATAAATAAGCCTAGATTCCTCCTTCTTACTGGCCCCCCACATCTAACTGGTCAACTGAAACAGACAAATCTGCCTTCTAAATCCTTCTCCTTTTCATTTCACTACCATTGCATTAGAATTTTCCTTGCTGGGACCTCCTAGTAGTTTTTCTTTCCTCTAATCTTTTCTTTTTCCGTTATGGTGCATTTTTCTTGCTGCCATGGGATGATCTTTCTAGAACACACATCTAATCATGCTAGCCATCCCTTTTCTTAAAATTCTTCTAGGATTCATCAGAACATTAGGACGAAGTCATGTGAACTCTTTATTTTCTGTCTGCTACCTGCCTGTCTAGCTTCGTGTTCTCTCACCCTCCTCCCCATTCCCATACTCTCCATAAACAAAGCAACTGGCTTTCTAGTGCCTTCCTGTCTTTGCACCTCTAACTCCCCATCTACCCACTCAGCTCTTAAGCTGAAAACTGTAATTCTTCCTCAGGCTGAGATAACGTCCTTCTCTCTGCACATGCTCTCTGTTCTATGACACCCTGTCCCTAACTCCATTATGCCACTTACCATGCTGAGTTGATGCTAAGTCTTATACTGAGTAAGGACTGTGGGTTTTGCTCATACTTATACCTAACACTGTGCCTGCACATAGTCAATGCTTGACAAATCACTGTCAAATGCGTGGAGGAATGAATAAATGAAAGAACACATTAAATGGTAGCCTGCTATCCCTGGCATCATTTTCATCGAGGCTTCCTTCATGTCAGTGCATGATTATCAGAAAATGTATTGTTGGAGAAATGATAACATCAAGATGGCAAGAGTCTTCTTAGTATAACTATTTGGGAGGATATTAATAATGATATTTACTTGAGCAAAAGTTAAATTGCATACACAGGCCATATACCATATTGTAAGATTCTTGTAGAGAAGGGAGGGGGTAGGCAGGTTTTATGGCTGAAATTTTCTGCTGTAAAAAAATTAACCATCTGATAGAGAGCAATTTGTAGCCAGTTTTGGCATGAATATGTCTTGGGGTGACAATGGCTTCATTCCCAGACCTTGGACCTGTGCTGGGTCGATGTCACTCAGGAAAGTTGGCTTTTCCATGGCCTCGAATTTTGATGGCACGCAACACCGTAGGTTGGTAAATGGACAACTCTCCATAGTCCCTTTAAGTGTAAAGGTTCTTTGAATTACTTGACATATAATACTGGGTAAGTAAGACAAGCATCTATCTAGGTCTCTGGCTCTAGGGAGGAATCTGTGCAAGTGGTTTGTCTTTTTGGCCACCTTCCGCCTCTGCAACCTGACAGGGAACTCCACACATTTTTGTGGTCATTGCTGACACAGCAGAAGCTCCTCCTTGACATGATGTGGGAGTATATGGATTGCTTTTCTGGAAGACAGAATATTTGAATAATAGGATCAGCATTGTCAGACGCCTGGTTTAGCATTTGCCAACAAGAAGCCTGACTCAAGTTTCCCTTTCCCAGTCAGGAGTTTTACTTGCTCCTTAAAATAAGTGATTCTAGAATTGTCTGGATGACTTGTTAGTGTCATTGAGTGGATGACTTAGGTGTCAATATTGGATAGGAAGCATTGCTCAGTGTAGGAACTATTACTAAAGAAAATTTGGTGTCATTCTCCCCAGATGTTTTTTAAAGCAAGTGTTTTTTAGGCTTATATAGAGCCCTGTTAGAGAAGGAATTAACCTTGATAACCTCATACAATCACTTGCATTCTTAGGAAAAAATCTCTTTTTTTGGTGTATCATTACTCTGTATGGCTTCCAAATGCTGGACCTGCCCTTTTTGCTTTTCAAGATGTGGTCTGTAAAAATAATAGAAACATGGAATTGGAAAGGAAATACTAAATGAGGTCTTTGGGGCTAATCGTTCCCCCAATTCAGGAACCATTTCCTCAACAGCTTGGGCAGGTGCTACACTGCCCCATCATGAACCTTTCTGTGATGGGGTGCTCGCTACTTTGAAATTCACACATTTTACTCTTGCTCAGCTTTCAGCGTTAGAAAGCTCTTTCTTACAATAAGGTGACAGTGGAAAAATCTAAATATCTCAGCCCATTTTTTGATTGCTTGTGGCCATATAGCTAGATCAGAATGTGGGGTAATGTGTAGGTCACCTGTAGAAGGAATGGCTGCTCCCCTACAGTCACCCCGAGTTCTCTGGAGCAGGAAAGGAAGTCTTGCAGAGGCAAATATTAGCATGAAGGGTTTAAACAGCTTCTTCCTCTCCCTAAGGCCAAAGAAGAAGTTTGGCTTGGACCCCAAAGTATGGAGGCAGTAAGAGACTTCCCCTTGGCAAAAGGTGAGGTGCCCCTGACCACATGGAGGCAGGCTGGGAGTGAGACAGGAAAATCTTACTCAGATGGTTTATTTCAGCCATGATGGACGTGAGGCCAGCTGGGTGATTTTAATTTGTCTACACAATATTTTGTTCCATTGTTCTGAATCATCATTAAAACTGTGTTGAAAATTATATGGCATGCTTAGTTATACTGCAGAATTAGAGAGGGCTTATGTCCATTGGTGAGGAAAGGGGCCATAAGTGGTGAGTATATTGTCCTCTCTCTTGGTGGCAGTGCTCTCAAAGATTTCTTCCAGCTCTATAATCTTGGGTTTTAATGTTATGGCCCTTTACATATTCGAAAATCTTCCCCGTGCTCACTCTCTCCCTCTCTTCCCAAGTCACTTTGATGCAGGCAAATCCAACTCTGTTCCTCCAGTAGCAATTCCTAGGCTCTGATTTTTGAGGTTCTTTGCAGTCCATTCATTGGTTGTTTGGATGCTCAGTAGATTGACCATGTCCCATATAAAAAGTAGCCAGAGTGGAAATCATTCATTCTCCAAATGAACAGAAACAGAAAATGCCAATAAAAAGGACACAGACAACGAAATTATGATGCTAACTCTACCTATGTCAGAGATACTAAGAGGTCCTGGTTTACCTCCTTAATTTCTGCTAGAGTTCAGGCCCTGGTGTTCTAGGTGCTGTTATAGGTAACCCAGGGAGGGATGCTGGTGAGAAATTTTTCATGACGGCCGTGAAAGCTGAAGCTTGGTGCTGTGTTCTAAGGCATTTTTTTTCTACTCTGTATCATCAGTGAAGTATTAGCAGCTTCCAGGCTTTTTTATTTCCTATAATATTTGGTTTGAGAACGTTCCCCCCTAATCTGTATAATTGCATTGCTCAGTACATTAAAAAACAACTCGCTGACTACACGAAAACCTTGCCCAGGCCGCTGGATAGCATGGTTGAAATAATCTATCTTTGTTAAATCACAAAACCATTGTGTTTTCCTCGGAAAAGCTGCTAGAGTTTTGTTTTGGCATCTGGGCATCTAGTGGCTGATCTGAAAAATGCATCTAGAGGATTTCAAAGGAAAATGAATGAATGCTTCAAATCTGGAAGAAATTTCTCAAACGTATTAGGAAAGAGGGACCAATAAAGGACAATTCCTCTTGTTAAAAAGAGAAGGGAATTGGGACACACAATAAATGTGGCCAAGGTTACAGTCGCATTTATGACATGAACCTTAGCAAGCAAGATTGTGCAGTGAATAGGCGGGGTGATGCACTGGGCATGTCTGAATTCTGTGAAGCAGAGCGGATGCTCAGTCAAACAGGCAGGCCCATCACCTCTGCTCCCAAATGGAATTGATGTCACAGATGGAAAAACCGTTTGGAGATTTCAACTCTATTCCGCTGATTGCCTTGCCCATAATAAAACTCCTTTGCTCGTGGCTGCAGCCTATGCTTGGTTCTGGAAAAGCAAGACATAGATCAACGGTTTGCCTGGGAAAGGCTGATGAGGTTCTGAACTAACCAGGACCACTGGTTCCTCACTCTTCACCTTAAATCAGCAACATGATTTTCCCTGGGCTGAAAGGCAAAGAAATATAATAGAGTTCAGAGTTCTTGCAGTTGAGTATTAGATTATAAAGGTTATGCTCATTTCAGGTTTTCATCCTCTGGCATGTGACAACATTGAAGAAGGGATTCTCTCATTTTCCTTTCTAGAAGTCTGTGTGGCGCTCTGATAAAACAGGGCATCCTGAGAAATGCTAAATAGAATTGGTAGGTTTGGTGTTTTATGTGAACTGATGACACTGGAGAAAAAGCAAGAGAAAAAGAGAGGCGTTTGATAATTAATATTTTATTTTTTCCTTTGTCTAGTCTTAAAATATGGAATGTTCAGAATTCTTAAACACAGCCCCTAATATTGCAATGTTCTCTTTGACACATTAACATTTTATCTCTCTCTCAAAAGGCTGGAGGGGTAGAGCCAGACACTAGCCCATATCCCAAATCTGTGGACATGGATGGGCAAGGCTATTGAATGCACACATGTCTGGATTTGTTTTTCTTGCATTTGTTCTAAGGGATCACTGGTGACACTAGTGAGCAATAATTTATTGGGTGGTTCTAAGAAAAATTTCAGTGTTGTGTTGTCTTCATCAGGCTATGCCAATTTGGGGGCAAATATGAATTATTAATTCAAAACAAATATTTATTGTGTGCTTCCTATGTGCCAAACAATGAGCTAGGTGTTGGGTACAATGCTGGATACTAATGGAGTTGTATAAAAAAAAAAGGGCAAAATTCAGGAGATAGATCTTCCACTGGGAATAATGGAACAAAATTAAAAATTAACATTATTTTATATGTGGCAAGATAAGGCATGTTTGATTTCTTTTGATGTGGATAGTCAATGGATTTATGATTTTTTCATTTGTGGCATTTAGGTCTATTCTAAAGAGAGGACATCCAGGATGTAATGTGAACGTTTTTTCCGGAGAATGAAAATCAGACAATTCCTTTTTGTATTGTTTGTAAAGACTGGGAGCCTCTCCTATCCTGGAGGAATGCAGAACTAGTTTTTTTCCATGACTAATATGTTGTTTTAATTTTATTTTTAAAACTATACTACAGGAAAATTGACTTTTTGTGTTTGTGTTCAGTTTTACGAATTTTAACCACTGCCACAATCAGGATGCAGAAGTGTTTCATCCCCTCCATACCTAATAATTTTTCTCTGGTTTGTTTGAAGAACCTCTGCAAGGGTCACTGTTTGATCCTCGGTAACTAACCCCCTCAAACACTCAATCTTCGTGTGAGAGGGGACTGCAGTTTGCCAGCACCCAGGGTGTGAGTCAGTAGACTGCTTAATCCTATATGAGTGGGACTTTCTTCCTTCCATCTACACCAAGCACTCCAAGGGCTGACACCTAGGCATCACCAATCATTACTCATGATAACTGATCATTACTCATCGCCTTTAGCACCCTCAATGCTTCCCTATAGCGTTCTCAGGAAAACCGTCAGGCCAAATGGGGCCTGAAACAACTGGTGAGATGGTGATGATCTTAGTGATGTTGGAGGCTGAGAAAACTGAGAAAAATCTTCTTTTGCATGGAAGCGTGGGGTTTGAACTGAGGACTTGGAGCTTGTACGGTGGGCAAGTTCCCACCATAATTTAAAAAATTAAAATACATATTTACTTTACAAAACTAGATAATTCCAGTAAAAGATTTCTAAAATCTCTGACAGTTCCATTACTAAGAGATAACAATTATTAATATTTTGGCATTATTCTTTTTACATATATATTACATGTGTCTGAATATCCAAATATCACCAAATATAAAGCAGTTATCACTTTCTCAATAAAAGATTAAAGTAAAATTTTTGGGCCAATTTGATTATTTGAGGGATGTAGTATAGATAATCAATGCCTAAGAGTGATTTTTAATTTATAATTTAGTTAAGATATGTGTTTAACTCTTCTAAAATAACATACTGATTAAGAAACATTGCTTTTTTGAGTATATAGTCCATAAAATAGTTTAACTGAACTGTTGTCTTAGCTCCAGCTGCTGCTATAACAAATTACTATAGACTGAGTAGCTTAGACAAGAAACATTTATATCTCAGAGTTCTGGAGTCTCGGAAGACCAAGATCAAAGTGCTGGCCAATTTGGTTCCTGGTGAGAACCCTCTTCCTGTTTGTAGACGGCCTTCACCTTTTATCTTCACATGGCAGGGAGAGAGAGAAAAGAAGTAAGCTCTCTCTAGTATCTTCTTATAAGGGCACTAATCCTATCATGAGAACTCCACCCTTAGGACATAATTACCTCCCAAAGGCCTCATCTCCAAATACTGTCACATTGGGGATTTAGAGTTTCAACATATAATTTTTTTCCCAGCTTTATTGAGATATCATTGACACATGAGTTAAGTTGATTTGATCATTTATAAGTTGCAAAATGATTACCACCATAGTATTAGCTACCACCTCCATCCCGTCACATAGTTACCATTTCCTTTTTGTGGTGAGAACCTTTAAGATCTACTCTCTTAGCAACATTCAAGTATATGATACAGTATTATTAGCTATAATCACCATGCTGTACATTAGATCCCAAAACTTATTAATCTTATACCTGGAAGTTTGTACCCTTTGACTCGACATGGTATCTACATACAGTGGAATATTATTCAGCCATGAGAAAGAAGGAAATCCTGCCATTTGGGACAACTTGGACAGATGTTCAGGGCATTAGGCTAAGTGAAAT
Source organism: Diceros bicornis minor (assembly GCF_020826845.1). Lineage (NCBI taxonomy): Eukaryota > Metazoa > Chordata > Mammalia > Perissodactyla > Rhinocerotidae > Diceros > Diceros bicornis. The sequence goes on from NC_080761.1 coordinate 13,433,545, forward strand.
AAGCCAGGCAGAGAAGGACAAATACTGTGTGATATCACTTATATGTGGGATCTAAAAAAACAAACTTAAAGTAACAGAGTGGCGGTCAATATAAATTTTGAAGGTCTCACTCAGTTCATAGCAACTGTCATTGAAATTTTCATTTCCAGATCCACTTTCTGTGTTACCTAACACAATTTCTGGAGCACATAATTTTGCTTTCTAAGTAGTTCTAGGTATGAGACTTTTTAAAGTTCTATCCGATATCATCACTGAAAATTTCATCCTAACTGCATGTATTCATTCAAGTAACATTAAAGTTGCCATTCTGTCTTCAATTGTCCAATAGGTATATATTTGGGATTTGTACAATATACCCTTGTATACAATACAACTTGATTCTAGTTTTTCAATTTATATTTTAAAATAAAATGTCTATTCTGTTAATATCAGGTAGGGTAAATTGCAGAAATGCAACAGATTCTTCTCATCTTTGAATTTACTCAATTTTTCAATGTAATTTTGTAGCTCCTCCCTGAAGAGGTAGAGTTTATTTCTCCATTCTTAGAAGCTGGACTTGCTATGTGGCTTATTTTGGCTGATGTGTCATTAGCAGATAGCACACAAGAAAAGGCTTGAAATTGGGGTTTGCTCTGTTACTGCTCTTGGAAGCCCTGTGGCTACCACTATGTAAACAAGCCCAGGCGAGCCTGCCAGATGAGGAGGGCCAGAGGGCCAGCTGCCTCCATTGACCAGCCTGACAGCCAGCCAACTGCCAAATGCACGTGTGAAGCCATCCAGTGTCAGCTGACCACAAACACGTGAACGAACCCAGCTGGCACCATATGGAGCAGAGATAAAACATCCCGTCTAAGCTCAGACGAAATTGTCACCCCACAAATTCTTGAGCAAATAAAATCTTTCTTGTTCTAAGCCACTAACATTTGCAGTAGTTTGTTATGCAGCAAAAAGTAACAGATTTGTCAACTTTAGACACTGTTTATTGACTTCCTTTTATGTTGATGGGGATTTGGCTCTCTCATACTCCGATCTCTCCTATAGCTTCACCTCTCCACTGTCCTCTCAGTTCATTTATATTACATCTCTTGGTTAATCTGAAGTCAGTGATCATACTGTTATGACTTTTAAATATTGTTTACATTAGCACTAAATCATCTGTCAGAACAATGCTTCCTTTTGAATTTTTCCTGGGGAGAATTATTGTCTATCTGTTTAAAATTTACTTAGCTTTCTATGTACCTTTTCTTTTTTCAAAACTCTCCTTCTGATCCATTGACAACAAACAAATATTCTTTTATCAACGACGAACGTATCAGATAATTTATCATTTTGGTTTTATTATTGTCTTGGAGCCTCTTTGCTGGAGTAGACTGTCCTCTTGATTTTGTCTGGTCTGGTTGCTCCCCAGTCTGGCAATGTAGTTGACACTGCCACTCTTCAATGCTGGATCCTCTGATTCTTGTATTTTGATGTCTGTCTCTTCTTTGGTTATCTCCATCCAGCTCCTTCAAGTACTTTCTCGTTGACCTTGAGCAAATCACTTTACTTTTCTCATTCTCGGTTTCTTCACCAGTGAAATGAAAACAATGCCTTCCGCGCTTTCTCTCATAAAATTTCTTTGTGAAGGGCAATAAGATAATGTGTATGGTTGCACTTTGTAACTTGTGAAGTTGAGTATAAAGTAATGTTATTATGTAAGAAAATTAGAAACCTACATCAGGAATGAGAAGCTGTTACAATGAATTCAAATCTACTTAAAATTTAAGGCCCAAGTCAGACTTCTGGGTGGGGAGCAGAGCAATGGAGGTCAGGGAGAACTAAACTGAATCTGGAGAACTGAGTCTTAGTCCTGGATTTACCTCTAATATAGTCGTGTGACTTTGGATAAGCCACTAAGCCTCTGTGGGTTTAGATTTGCTCATCTGTGAAATGGGAAATGAAGGGGGATCTCTATATATCTTCCAGCATTAAAATTCTATGAGGTCAGCCACCTCTAATTCAAAAGAGGGCATTGTGTATTTTAGACTGAATGTACAATACAGAGTTTGCCAGGGTGGAGAGATGGTTAAATGAGTCTGTGATAACAAAGTCAAGTAACACTCAGTAATAGAACTCTCTGACTTCCTTTTCTTCCCGAGTCCTCTGAAATGCTGTCCCTCCTGAACACGACGGTAGACCTGCATTGTCACTCCTTGCCTGGCTGCCTCTTGGAAGTGATGTCCAGACACGTTGGCCTCTAGACAGTAAGCTTCCCCTTGTGCCCGAGTTTGGGGCCACCTGCAGCACGTCTGCTCACCTCATCCCCCACGGCACTTGCTAGAGCAGAGAAGATTAACTTTCCAAAAATGAAAAGGACAGAGAGAAGACGATCTGCTTATCAAATATGCACATTTCAGATGGAACTTCACACTCAGTAGAAAGATGTTAGATTGCTGTTAGCTCTCTGGAGCGCTCCTGACAATGTGTTATCAGGTCATGTTTGCATGACAGAGGCAGCCCAAGCAGGAAACATTAAGTCATATGACTTCTAAGACGGAATCAATCAAGTGAGCAGTACAGCTCCTGAAAACTAATTTCACCTTCATGAGGTCTGGTTATCTGTGCGGCAGACATGAGGTTTGTCAGCCCCATTTCAGTCTGACCAGGTTCAGCACAGCATCAAGAATTTTAATGAACCGACACTGTAATATGTATGAAAGATGACACTGAGATGAATTCGTGAAAAGCCAAGTCCCCATGAAATATGAACAATTACTTGCAGGCTCCTCTGCCTACTTAGCTCATTTGAAATGTCCATTTCAAAAGCCTTTGTCTTTCTGTGGTTCATTTGCAAGTTTGTGCACAGATTTTCATCATATTTAACCAGTTTAAAAATCAAAGAAGCTACTCACAATCAACGGTTCAGTGAGCTCTGGTTTGATGGGCAGAGCCAAGGCCAGCCAGAGCTGAAATCTTCATTTGGCTACAGATTCACAGATGTCCTGTGTGGGGAGGAAAGGACTTGAAAAGACTGAATGTTTGTTCGGACTTGGTCGTAGGCATTCAGTGTGGTCCTAAGCAAGGTCTTAATTTTTGATCCTAATGACATCATATTCTCTCTGGTAGTAATAACTTTTATTAGTTTTCAGCTTCAAAACAGCACTATCAGGGTTAACCTTATTTGGGAAACTTTTTAAATTTGTCGCTAGATACGTGTTGAAATTACAAATAGCCTTTTCCAAAAAATTTTGGCTTTTTTTGTACATGGCATCGCAATCCACTCTCCAGATCCTGTACCCTTTTTGTGAATTCTACTGCTGCCATAGATATGCATTTTGTATGCTGCTCTATATAACTTAGGATGTTTCATATACATTAACCACAGTTCTTACCTTGCTCTCAGAGGCTATGGGCCGTGTATTACCATACTCACTTGGCCACACTTCCACTTCAAGCTCTTCCTACCTTGCAGACATTGCTCCCCATTTTACAGATGCTCTGTACTCCCCTAGTTCAAGGACAAGGTAAATCCCTTTCTTGTATCTTTTTTTCTATTTCTTTATCTTAAATATATTTCAAACATACAGAAAATACAGAACATTCATATATTTGCTATCCATGCAACTATAATAAATTTCAGTATTTTGTCATCTTTGACTCAGATCTTTTATTTAAATAAACAAAAACATCTATGATATGTACAGTGGAAGAGTTCCCTGTTGTCTCCAATCTTTTCTTACCTCTCCCAACAAAGGTAATTACTAGCCTGAACCTGGTAAATAAAACCCCTGTGCATGCTTTGTTACCAATAAAATGTTTATGTGTTTCATTAAACAGTATGTAGCATTGTTTTCATGTTATGTAAGGGGTATCATGATGGATACACACTTTTGTAACATGATTTTTTTCTTACTATTGTACTTATGATAATCCATGTTGTTGCATATAGCTTTATTTCATTCATCTTTATTATTACACAGTACTCCACGAATATTCTATAATTATTTAACTGATTCCTTTTTGAAGAGAATTAAGAGTTTTTATTTAAAATATTCATTAGGGGGGCCAGCCCGATGGTGCAAGTGGTTTAGTGTGTGCACTCCGCTGCGGCGGCCCAGGGTTCGCCGGTTCGGATCCCGGGGGCGCATTGATGCACTGCTTGTTAAGCCATGCTGTGGCGGTGTCCCATATAAAGTAGAGGAAGATGGGTATGGATGTTAGCCCAGGGCCAGTCTTCTTCAACAAAAAAAAAAAAAAAAGAGGAGGAATGGCAGATGTTAGCACAGGCTGATCTCCTCACAAAAAAAATTAAAATAATATAAATAAAATATTCATTAAGGACAATGTTGCAGTGAATATTCTTCAACATATGCAGAAGAATATCATCAAGGTGTGTAACTAGAAGTGGATGAACTCGGTTGAATGGCATGCACAACTTCCAATTTCATTAGAATATTCTCTAATGTAATTGCATCAATTTTTAGATTATTTGAGTAAAAGAGAAATTTGTTTTCTCCACGCTTACCAGTATCGAGTATTTATTTAATCATTTAAGGAATATTTATTGAGTGGCTTCCATGCGCCGGGTACTGTTCTAGGTGCTGAAGGTGCAGCAAGGAAAACACAAAGATTGCTGGCCTCATGGGGTAGTTTCATTAGATTTTAATTTTTTTGCTATTTTGATAAGTGAAACAGTAGCTCTTAATTGTTTTAACTTGTATTTCCCAGATTATTTGTGAGGTTAAATATCTTTTCATGGTTTTTGGTCCATTCTGTGAATTGCTTATTTGTAGCTTTGACCAATTTTCAAATATTGGTAGTCATTTTCTTATTGATATGTAAATTTATTTATTCTGTATTCTAAACCTTGAAATCAGTTATATACTTTGCAAATATTTTCTCCCAGTCAATAACTCACCTTAAACTTTATTTATGGTGCTATTATTGAATAGAAAAATTTGATATTCATTTAGTTGAGTTTATCAGCCTAGTCTTTTAAGGTTTGTGCTTACTGTGTTTAAGAAATTCTTCAAAGGAGTAGCTTTTGGTGAGTGAACTATTTGTTTTTTGTTTTCAATTTTTATTAATTTCTGCTCTTATCTCAATTTTTTTCATTCTTTTTATATTACTTAGGTTTAGTTTTTAAGTTGAATTTCTAACCAACTGAGTTGAGCAATCAACTCATTCACTTTTAATCTCTCTAACTTTTCAAATAAATGTATTCATCTGTAAGGTCTTTCCATCTTAGCTCTGCTTCAGTTGCATCTACAAGCTTTATAAACATTTAGAAATTTTCGCTGTAATTTCCCCACTAAAATTATAAGTCATTTAGGAATTCATTTTATTTATGAACCGTATAGGGTATTTTCAACTATGTGTTTATTCTTATTTACATTGCCTTATGATTGATGACAATGTTTTCTACAAAATCCATTCTACGAAATCTATTAAAACTTCCTTTGTGACCTAGCATATGGTAATTTTTTTCAATGTTGTAAGTATATATGAAAACAATATATTTTTATTTGTATTTCTACTTTATAATTCTTAGTCTTTGTGTATCTTAAAGTCTCTTTCTTGTGTCTTTATTCATGAAAGAAAGTGTACTTTGGTATAAAATTCTAAGCTATTGTTTTTTCCCCTCTGCACTTGGAAGCAATTACTCTATTAATTTCAGACATCTATTGCTGCTGTTAAGTTGCTGTTAGTTTATCAATCCTTCATGGGAAATGTGCCTTCTTTCTAGTAGCTTTTAATATTGTCTTTTTATGCTTCATGTTTATTATACAATATATCTAGAAGTAGAGTTATATTTGTTCATTTTTCTTGATTCTCAGGATACACTATTGATCTGAAAACAATTTTTGTTGTTTCAAATTGGAAAATTCTCAGTTTTTACCTTTTCAAATACAGCTTCTTTATATTCTCTTGCTAGAATTTCTATTAGTTGTATATTTGAGCCTCACGATTTCTCCTCCATTTTGCTTTTTTCCATATATGTAAATTTTTTCTTTAGTGTTCTCTCATTAGCTTCATTATTATTTTTATCTGTTCATTTATTTTTCCATCTTTTTATCAATTATTTTGAACATATTAGTCATACCTACTTTAAAATCCTTATCCACTAATCTGGATTATGTTTGGTCTAGATTATCCATCATTTGGGTTATCTGTTGGTCTGCCTCTATTGTCTATTTTTTCTTTTGGTTATTAATCATGTGGTTATGTATTTTTGTATGTCTAGTAATATTTTTCTTATATATTAGGCATTGTGTATAAAAGAAACAGAGAATCTATATAAAGTTGTCTTCCATTAGTGAGGATTCGCCTTTTCTCTATTAGGCAGGTAGAGTTCAGGCTGATCACCTTAATTCAATCAGAGATTAAGCTGGGTCTGGAATGAGTCACAGTTTTGGTAAGACTCAGTATACCTCTCTTTAGCCCATATTCCTAGTGCATGGCACTCCAGAGCTTTCAACTGAGAGCCTGATGGGTCTTTGTCTCCTAGACCCTTGAAGATGGAGAAGGATAAGAAGATTCAGCTCTGCCCTCCAGAGGTTTTCAGTTTAGTGCTTTAACTTCCTGCCCCTCGACATTTTTGAGGGAGAAACTAGCCACATGTGAAGCCCTTGAAGTCTCCTATTTTGTCATTCCTGACCTTCATGAATGATAATCTTTGGGCTGGCTTTTCTGTCTCTCAGTAACACACTTCTGGCAGGTACCAACCTGAATTCTGAAAAACTCCCATAATCCCTTTACAATGATTTTTTTCTCAACTACAAATAATTTTCATCATCATCAAACAATTGCTGATAATTTTTAAAAGCTTATTATATGTTGTGCTCCAAGCTAAATTCTATATTTATACTGTCTCATTTAATCCTAACGACTGTTGTGAGAATTAGGTACTATTATTCCCATTCTGTATTTGAGGAAAAATGAGTTAAATGATTTCCCCAAGTCTTACCTACTAAGACATAGAGCTAGGATTTGAAACAATGAATGTCCGATTCCCAATTATGTATCATGTAGTCTTGGTATCTCCAGTGATTTTTTAAGTACTATTACATCCTTGACTCTTACCCCATGTTTTACTGTGTTATTTCAGGTACTTCTTGAAAAAGTTACTTATATTTGCTATTACAATTGACTACTGTCTTACTCTTCATGATGTGCTTCCATTCATGTCATTCTATTGAACTAGTCTCAAAAAAGCTCACCCATAGCTTCTTCTTTTGTTTTGTTTTTGTGCTATATATTTAAAAAGTTTTTTAATTGAAGTATAATGCACTAAAGCATTATACTTCAAAGCATGCAAAACAAACATAAATATTCAATTCAATGAATTGTTGCAAATTAAACACCCCTGTGAATACCACTGCATTCAAGAAATAGAATATTTTCACCTCCTGAGAGGTTCCCCTCATGCTCCTTCCCAAACTCTACCTCTACTTTTCTTCCTGACATTTATCACTGTTGTAACTCAGTGTAGATTAATTTGCCTGCTCTTAAACTTCATATTAAATGAAATCAAACTCTCTGTATTTTTTATTGTCTGGCTTTTTTTACCTAGTGCTTTAAGACTCATTTATATTGCCACATAGAGCTGTAATTTGTTTATTTTCATTTCTGTTTAATGTTCTATTGTACGAATATACACAATTTAATTATTTCAATAGGTTTTTTAGGGCATAATTGACACACTATGAACGGTACATGTTTTAAGTATACAATTTGGTGTGTTAACATTAATTCATAAAACTGTCACCACAGTCAAGATTATGAACATATTCACCACCCCAAAAAGTTTCCTAGTGTGCCTTTATAATTCTCTCCTTCCATCCTGCCTCCTTTATCCCCAAACAACTGCTGATCTGCTTTCTATTACTAAGTTTTCATTAAAATTTTTTAAATTTAAGTGGGATCACACAGCAAGTTTACTTTTTGGACCTGGCTTCCGTCCCAACATAATTATTTTAAGATACATTCAACAAATGAACAAAAAAGTTCATTCCTTTTTATTTTTGAGTTACATTTCAGATCATGGATATATCAGATGTATCTATTCATCTGCTGATGAACATTTTAGTGGTTTCCAGCTGTTGGCTAGTACAAGTAAAGTTACTATAAGCATTTATGTATAAGATTTTGTAAGGAAATGAAATTTTATTTCTCTTGGGTAAATACCAAGGAGGAGAATGGCTAGGGCACATGGTAGGTATATATTTAACTATTTAAGAAACTGCAAACTTCTTTCCATAGTGGTTACATGGTGTTCACATTCTCACCAGTAATGTATGAAAGTTCCAGTTGTTCAACTGGACCAACACTTGGCGTGGTCAATTGTTCCAATTTCAGACATTTTAACAGGTGTACACACTTTATTTTTATCCAGTTTCTATAGCTGGTGGACAGCTGTATTCCAAGTAGATTTTGTGAATATCAAAACAATAAAGCTTCTAAAAACAATATGCAAGAATTTCTTCATGAACTTGAGGGATGGAAAGATTTCTTCAACAGAACACAAAATCCATTATCTGTAAAGAAAGATTGGTACATTGGACTACATTAAAACTAAGATTCTGTTCGTGAAAAGAAATTCTGTTCATCAAAATTGAAGTATGTTAAAACTAAGAAAATCTGTCATTATGTGGGGCCAGCCTGGTGGTGTGGTGGTGAAGTTTGCATGCTCCACTTAGGTGGCCTGGAGTTTGCAGGTTCGAATCCAGGGTGTGGACCTATGCACTGCTCATCAAGCCATGCTGTGGTGGCATTCCACATACAAAATAGAGGAAGATGGGCACAGAAGTCAGCTCATGGCCAATCTTCCTCAGCAAAAAGAGGAAGATTGGCAAGGGATGTTGGCTCAAGGCTGATCTTCCTCAACATAAAAAAAAAAAAGACAGCATTATGTAAGGAATATTTGTGGGGTGATAGAACTATTCTGTATCTTGATTATGGTGGTTCCTAAGTGTGTATATAACTGTCAAAATTCATCAAAATGTATCTTCTAACTAGACCTGGTTTTTGTATGTAAATTATCCTTCAATAAAATTGATTAAAGAAAAACAAAAATAAATCAATAATGACACCAGTAGGAGAATGAAAAGACCTTTTAATTGCTGAATTTAGCAGTCTTTCTCTAGTCTTCATTTTTCTTGCAGTCTCTGTGGCATTGGATGCTATTGACTACCTTTTGTTTGAGGCTCTCTTGGTTGCTGTGATGCTACTCCATGATTTTTATCATTGTCCTAATAGTTTTTCAAAGTATCATTGGTTTTCAAATATAACTAGACCCTTACAATGTGTTTGGCACCATCCTAGGTGCTGGGAGTAGAAGAATGAGAAATAAAGGTTTTGCTTTGTGATCACATTCACTGGCTCTGACTTTGATATGATGGGTAAAGGATTTCCCAAGGTTTTGTGAAGATTATTTTCCTTCTTGTTTTAAGTTCTAACCCTCAATGATCTTTGTACGCCCCCAAAACAGGCTAGTAGACAAACACAGGGACAAATCCTGCCTTTTCAGCTTACTAAATACAAAACTTTGAGTAAGTTATTTGTTAACCTATTGAGGCTTTAGTTATCTTATCTATAAACTGCAGATTATAATAATGCCTTCTTTCTCCGACTCTTATGAACAGAAAATGAAGCAATTCATGTAGAGTGTCTAGTTCAGTGTCTTCCATGTATAATATACTCAAAAAATTTTAATTGTCTCCCCTCCTTCTCTTCCCAGCCCTCTCCACCATTCTTCTCCCCTTTCCATCCTTCTCCTTCATGTCCTTTTACTTAACCTCCTCTTTTTTCTTCCCTCTTCTCTTCCCTACTCCTACTCTCTCTCTTCCCTCTTTTACTCCTTTGTCTCCTCTTCATATAGGATTAAATTAGACTACACAAGTAAGGTTGTTGTATATATAATTCCTTTCTATAATGCAGCCCCACCTTATAGTACTCACTTACCCAAATCTTTTTTCTTTTTTTTTTTTTCTGGGTCTTGCATCATTTTATTTTATTTTAATTTTTGTTTATTGCAGTAACATTGGTTTATAACATTGTATAAATTTCAAGTGTACATCATTATACTTCTATTTCTGCATTGGAGGAAGATCGGCCCTGCACTAACATCGGTTACCAATCTTCCTCTTTTTTCTTTTTTTTCTGCCCAAAGCCCCAGTACATAGTTGTGGGAGTTGTAGCTCTTCTATATGGGACACTGCCTCAGCATGGCTTGATGAACAGTGAGTAGGTACGTGCCCAGGATCCAAACTGGTAAACTCTGGGACGCCGAAGTGGAACTTGCAAACTTAACTGCTATGCCACCAGGCCGGCCCCTCCAAATCTTGACCATACAATCTCAACTTCAATTCCATCACTTCTATGAGTATAGCTGGATGCGATTGCTCATCTCTAAAATTGTTTGGCATTTTGTTTGTGGTTTATCCTATACTATCTAGTAGTATTGTGCTTTGACTATATAGCTCTCATTTTTAAATGTAAGCCATTTGAGGTCTGGACCATGTTTTAATCAGCACTTAGCATAGGCCTTGATTCTGTAATTCTTTAGTAAATATAATTAAATGAGTTAATAGACAATGTGTATGTATATACAACAATTACGTTCATAACAAATGTCAGCCTATTCCTTTGTTCACTATCTTAATCAGATTAAAATTTTCTCAAAGACAAAATAAGATCTTTAATAATTATTTTTCTTCTTCAAACTTTGGACCAGTGCTAAGCATAAAAACAGTGAGCTCCAAGAAGGCGTGGATCTTTGCCTGGTTTGTGCACTGATGTATCTCAAGCACCTATAGTAGTACCTGGTATATAAAAAATGATCAATAAATGTTTGTTGCCTGAATAAAAATATAGGAAGTGGTTTCATATTTATAGCTATATTTTTGCATAGGAAATGTCCCTATTAGTTGACAACGAGGAGGTATATGAGAAACAGAGATAGAAAGATACAAAATTCCTTGCAAGTATAACATAACTACTGTAGAGCTGTGAAGAATGCCTTTGACATGGCTGTAGTGTCCTCGAATTAACTAATGGTATTGTCCTAAAAACACATTGCTTTAATCACAATGAACCATTACAAAATGAAATTAAGAGAATAATTCCACCTACAATAACAATAAAATAATACGATATTTAGGAATAAATTTAACAAATAGGTGCAAGACTTGTATACTGAAAACTACAAAACATCACTGAGAGAAATTAAAGAAGACCTAATAAATGGAAAGACTTCTTATATTCATGGATTGGAGGACTTATATTAAGATGACAATACTCCCCAAATTGTAATACAGAGTTAATGCAACCCCTATCTAAATCTCAGCTGTGATTTTTGCAAAGATTGACAAGTTGATCCCAAAATTCATATGGAAATGCAAGGGACCCAGAATAGCCAAAACAATCTTGAAAAAGAACAAACTTGGAGGACTCACATTTCCCTATTCAAAACTTACCACAAAGCTAGTGTAATCAACACAGTGTGGTACTGGCATAAGGATATACATATTCATCAATGGAACAGAATTGAGAGTCCAGAAATAAACCCGTATACTTATGCTCAACTGATTTTTGATAAAGGTGCCAAGACAATTCAACAGTAAAGAATAGTATTTTCAACAAGTCGTGCTGAGACAAGTGGATATCCACATGCAAAAGATTGACATTGGACCCCTACTTCATATCATATACAAAAATTAACTAAAAATGGATCATAGACCTAAATATAAGAGCTAAAGCTATGAAGTTTTTAAAGAAAACATAGGCAGAAATTGTTACGACTTTAGATTAGTCAATGGTTTCTTACACAAGACACCAAAAGTACAAGCAACAAAAGAAAAATATAGATAAATTGGACATCTTCAAAGTTAAAAACTTTTGTGCATTAAAAAATAAAAAAGCAATTCACAGAATGGGAGAAAATATTTTCAAATCATATTTATCTGATAAGGGACTTATATCCAGAATATATAGAACTCATACAGTTCAACAATAAAAAGACAAATAACACAATTAACAAATGGGCAAAGGATTGGGATAGGCATTTATCCAAAGAAGATATACAAACAGACAATAAGCACATGAAAATATGTTCAACATCATTAGTAATTAGGGAAACATAAATTAAAACCATAATGGGGTAATAATTCATACCCTCTAGAATATCTAGAAAGAAGATAGATAATAACAAGTGTTAGTGAGGGCCAGCCCCGTGGCTTGGCGGTTAAGTGAGCGGACTCCGCTACTGGAAGCCTGGGTTCGGATCCCTGGCACGCACTGACGCACCGCCTCTCTGGCCGTGCTGAGGCCGCGTCCCACATACAGCAACTAGAGGGATGTGCAGCTATGACATACAACTATCTACTGGGGCTTTGGGGGGAAAAAAAAGGAGGAGGATTGGCAATAGATGTTAGCTCAGAGCCGGTCTTCCTCAGCCAAAAGAGGAGGATTAGCACGGATGTTAGCTCAGGGCTGATCTTCCTCACACACACACAAAAAAAACCAAAAAGAAAACAAGTGTTAGTGAGTATACGGAGAAATTGGAAAACTTATACATTGTTGGTCAGATTTTAAAATGATGCAACTACTTTGGAAAACAATTTTGTAGTTCCTCAAAATGTTAAACATGGAATTACGATATGGTCCAACAAGTGAAAACATAGATCCACACAAAAACTTGTACAAGAATGTTTCTAGCAGGATTATTCATCATAGCCAAAAAGTAGAAACAACCCAAATGTCCATCAACTGATGAATAGATAAACAAAAGGTGGTATATCCATACAATGGGACATTATTTGGTCTTAGGATGGAATAAAGTACTGATTATGCTATGGCATAGACGAAAATATTATACTTGAAAATATATACTAAGAAGTCAGACACAAAAAGCCACATATTTTATGATTTCATTTATATGAAATATCCAGAATAGGCAAATCCATAAAGATAGAAAGTAAATTAGAGGTTGCCAGGGGCTGGGAGGAGGAGGGAATGGGGAGTGACTGCTAACGGGTACAGGGTTTCTTTATGATGCAAATGTTCTAAAATTAGACAGTGGTGATGATCGCACAACTCTGTGGATATACTAAACACTACTGAATTTTACACTTTGAAAAGGTGAATTTTATTTTATGATATTTTAACTATATCTCAATAAAGGTGTTATTAAAAAGCAGATGCTTTTACTATAAAACAAAACAAAACACACACACATTATTTATAAAGGGATCAGTTATTTAGGTCGTAGGTAAAAAGCAAATAGACCACAGCAAGCTCCCCCTACCCCCTAAATTCTTCTGTGAAGCACGAAGTGATGACAAGTGACAGGCAGCCTTCTGGGCTGAACCTACATAAACACTTAGGTTTTTGTGACAACTCTATTAGGGATGCTTCATGTTCAGTAATATGGCTTACCTTTAAGGCAATTTAATTGTACTTAATTTTTTTATTTTTATTTTTTTAATATTCTCAAATATTTCATATACATAATTATAGCTACAGTATATCAAACACTTACAAAGTGTAACACATTCTACTAGGCACTTTTAGATATAATGTCTAATTTAATCTTCATGACAATCCATCAGATGAGAATTGCAATAATAAAGTTATTTATTAGTTCTTAAAGTTTAAAAAAAAAAATTAATTGTACTTTTAAATGACAGTCTATCCGTGGTTTCAGCTTCACAAAGATTGCTGTAACATCTTAATCTGCAGGAACACTCATTAAATGAAAACACACAGTTGTGTGCCTTCGCGTGTTTGTCAATATCAGGCTGCCTCTTGGGGTCTCTGTGTGGGAGTCTGATGGAGATATCCCTTTTAACAAAGCAGCATCCACTGTGTGAGTTGAAACCTTATCCTTTCTGTGACTTTCACAAATGTGATGTGGGCTGATGCAAAATTGCGTTTTTCTCTCCCTCCCTTTGTCTGTGAATGACACCATTCTGGAGAGTACAATCATTTACACCCTCAGTCTAGTGGATGCTTCCAACAAAACAAAATTCCGGCAATCGGCTTCATGAAGTGTCTATTCAGACTTTTTAAAATAAGAAACTTGATGGTTTGAGTGGAAACAGGCTCCTTTCATGGAAGAACATACACTGACAGAGCATATGGGTACTCTTGGCGGAACTCTGGTTCTATTAAAAAATCTTTCTTCACCTCAATGTCTTTAAATACTAGGTATGTCCGGTTAATATTGAATCTTGTATCTAAAGGTTTGCCAGAGAAACACTAATATTGTGCCAAAACCTCAACGATGTATCTCCATAACATCTGGAATGAAAAATATAAGGGTGAAAAGTCTTACATATGCAACGCTCACACGTTTTCTTTCCAGCTGTATTATTTTTCTATTGCTGCATAACAAATTACTATAAACTTAGTGTCACAAACAACAGAAATTTGTTGTCTCACATCTTTTGTAGGTCAAGTATCTGGCACGGTATGACTGGATTTCCTGCTTGGGTTCTCACCGGGCTAATATTAGGGTGTCAGCCAGGTCAACAGTTTCTATCTGGGCTTAGAATCTTCTTCCAAAATTACCGTTTAGAGGCAGAATTTATTTCTTGTGATTGCAGGACTCTAGGTACCCATTTTCCTTCTAGCTGTTGGCTGGGGACCCCTCTCAGCGGCTAGACACCATCTGCAGTTCTTTCCCGTGTGGCCCCCATGTACAGTTCACATGTGGATGTTGGCCTTCATCCGGCCAGTGGGAACACATCTCTCTGACCTCCTTTCCTGTGACAGCTGGAGAAGAATCTTATCTTTTAAAGGGCTCATGTGATTGGGTCAGGCCCACCTGCATAATCTCTTTATTTTAACATAATTAATTATGGGGTAAAAATCCATCATACTCACAGTCTAGGGATTATGCAAACCATATATACCAGGAAGGTGGGAAATCTTGCAGGCCATTTTAGAATTCTGCCTACCATATCATGCTTCTAGTTTTGAAGAAATGAGACTTCTTATTATTTAACAGCAAGCAAAGGCTCTGGGGTGATGCTCAAATGAAGGACTGTGTTTTGTGTGTAATAAAAGTCCTAAAGGTTGGGGCCAGGAAAGGGTGGGTTAGGTGAAAGATGAGAGAGACAGAGTAGCCCTGCTTTAATCACATGTAATCTTAGGTCCAGTTCTATCTGTATCTGTCTTTAAGGAATCTGAATCTTCGTGACATTTCTGGAATAAGGAAGATCATAGGCACTTGATTATCTTGCCTTTAAAAGGATACATATATATTTTCATGACTGACAGTCATTGAATCAGATCACTCGGAATTTAGGTAACTTCTTTATCCATGAAAGTTTTATTTACTTTCTTCCTTTTGAACAGTCTTTAAAAGTATGTGCTAAGAAGAAGATCGGAAACTGGTGTGGGATTCAACCTACATTCTCCAAAATAACACATCAGCGATGAATTATGGAATCTACATACCACTATAAACACTGAATACACGAGAGGACAGAGACGATTTTCCCCCTCGGTATCTTTTTGTCAGTCAAAGAGGGTGACTGGTATATTTTGAAGACTTTAGTGAGTTCGGATCCCTGGAACTCTTTACTTTCATGATTAGAATTTAAATTCAGAACAGCTAGGAAGCTGAGGCACTTTTCTGCTAGAAATAAAGGAGAGGTGTTGTGCAGAGAAAAGGAAAGGGTTGAGAAAAGGAACAAGAACAGGGTCTCTTCCTTGGAGAATTTTAAAGCTGTTTTTAGAAAAATAACAAATGTGAAAATAAATTATACTAATCTATCCATTAATTCCTTAAATTGAGAGCCCATTAAAACATGCCTCAAAGAACGCTTGGGATGACCTGTTCTGCCCAATTAATTTTGAAGTATTGGAAATCAATTAGTTACAATAAACAGATCCGTTCTCATTATTTTAAGCAGCTTGCCATTAGCTCCATAGAAAGATGGTTACAGTCAGGGCTTTAAATGTACAGACATGCTGGCATTGACAAAGAGTACCGTGTACCCCTTCTTTCTAAAACTACATCTCTTTTGTCCTACCAAAACCAACTTCTGATAGGGAATTCAAACTTTTACCAAGTGTTCTGCTTTTTATAGAACTGATTTAAATATTGAAACATTGGATTTTTCCTTCACAGTATGTGCAACAGAAACTGAAATTCTTCTGTGAATGTACACATAACATGGCACCAGTTTTTGTTTGCTATGCTTTCAGGCTGCAAGCAGCATAGAATGAAGTGTGTTTAAACCTTTTCTCATTCCTTTTAGCCACCAAGACACTTGGCTTGCCAAGGTACCCTTCTAACCACAGCCAAAAAGGACTCACCCTTCCTAACTCATTAAATGCAGTAGATCTGCTTGATAGGATCTGTTTGCTTGCCTGCCTATCTGTCTGGTGTGCTATTTTGCATCTGCAGTTTTCCAGGTATTCATTTGCGCACCAGAAAAAAATGATGAGGGAAACAGCACGATCTGCACATTTCCTATGTTAGTACATTGATTCATTACGTCATTTCTAAAAGAGGGACAATATTATGACTCATGAGAATGGAGGGAAAAAAATGGAACATTTTATTTCTTTGTTGGTTCAATAAGCGCACATTTGGTAGTGACACGAACTAATTGCATAGTTACCATCAAATAACATGTTTTATTTTTCTGTAATAATGTAGTAACTACACAGTAACTTCTTAGGAAACAATGGTAATTATATGGTAAGGCGATAATAGTGCTGTTTTATTTTTCTCAACAACTATGCAATTAACTGTACATAAAGTACAAAATACACTATTTGTGAACTAATGTGCACACGTGCCTGAAGGATTTCTTCCTTGGTTTTCTGGCTTCCAACTGCTTCTCTCCTGCGTCAAGCCCCTTACATTATTTAAAAGTCTAAACCTAAATGCTTTTCACAATCTCTCTTCTTCAAACCCAACAAGATATTCATCCTTTAGAGTTCTACCACGAGGTTTAGAACTGAAGCATAAAATGGAAATACTGTATAGGGCTTTATGTTAAGTAACGCAGAAGTCACTTAGAATGGCAAAAATAGCAAAGCCAGAGGATGGCTTCAGGAGACTGGCTCCAGACTAACTGACTATGGTGAAGATCTGAGACCCTCCCGGGAGGATCACACTGGGCTAAGCCAAGTCTGAAGGAAGGGCATACATGTGGCTTCCAGGGTGAAGAGGTGGAGAAAGCACTGGTCTCCCTTCCTCTGCTGGATGATCCATGAAATACATGCATAGCTTTGGAGAGAGGGGAGGAAAAAGAGCTTCTCCTAGTCTCAGAAGGCAGAGGGGGTTGCAGGCCTCTCCAGCAACAGCATCTCTATAAAAAAGGAATATATTAAAATGGAATTGCTGTAAACACTGTTCAAAGAGAGAAAGAGTGTCTGTTATGGGAACAAAGAAAGATTCACGTAGTAAAAGAGACTTAGATATGTGGCCAAAAAAAGACAGACAGGAATAAAGAAAGGCAGAGAGACACAGAAGCATACAGACCAAGAGACAGCAAGAGAACAAGAGAATGAACAGGACAAGAGAAAGTAAGTGACAAAGAGAGATACAGAGAAGGAGGCATAGACAAAATCAGAGAAAACAAGATAAAGTAACAGAGAGCAGAGACAAAACAGAGACAGAGAGAAAGGGAGTGAGAAGCAGAAAAAATGATACAAAGAGACAAAGAGAGACCAGAGATGGAGAGAGTCAGAGGGAGAGAGGGAGGGGGGAAGAGACAGAGATAGAGAGAGAGAAATAGAGAGAGAATTATATATATATATATGTGTGTGTGTGTGTATATATATGCATAAGACCCTTCTGATTTTTGGTCAGCCTTGTTCTGACTATTTTTGGAGTTGTATGAGGGCCAGAGGCAATGCTTCTGTTCATTATAAAATTGCATTGCATTTTCAACTTTTCTGGTTTGGTACCAAGAAATGAATCATACAGCCTCAGAGGAGTACTGTAATTTTTCTCTGTGGTCTAATTTAAATTCTCTATCAAATACCATTGCAACAGTGACTTTTAACATTTTGCATGATTTATACTGTTAATGAGCAAAGAACCAGAGCAGGCTGGGGTGTTCTCTATAAAGGGAATGGAGTAAAATAAAATTCTTCACACAAGCCTTGCAGAGGTATACCAATTTTGATGAGTCTCATCCAAACTGATCACTTGAAACATTTGCTCTTACTTATTGCAAATGAAATGGTATTTCTCAGTGACTAGGGCACCTAGATAAAATTCTTGCCCACAGAAGAGAACTAACTGAATGGAGAAGAAATACTCCAAAGGTAGAGGAAAGCCACAACGTCATCTGAATGACGCTAAAAGACAAACATGCTAGTCCAAAGGAAGACAGGGGATATATGAAAAGCTTCAAATATATGGGTTCATTGAAGCTAGTGCACTGGATTTGATAGTCTAGAGGTCTAAATTATAGACTGCAAGTTCTGAATTTTCTAAACTATGTCTTGGATTATTTGAAAAGTATATTGCCATGTGTTGAAAGAGTACTTTGCAATGGATTAAGAAAGACAAGTCCCTCAAATTAACCATGTGATCCTGTGTAATATGTTTTGACCTGAGCTGTGTCACTTATAACCCTAGACTTCTCTTCATCACTCCATCCTACTTTTCTCTTTGGATATAGGGATCCTGATTCTAAACTTATTTTCCATGTGAAATGTTAATAAAGTAACATTGACAGTTGATTCAAGGAGAATTTGAAAGACAATGGAGAGGTGGTTCAAAATGTGCTGGGTAGGGAGCATGGTTGCATGTGACACAGTGTGCTCACAGTTCTTCACTACGGGTTGGAGCTTTATCAGTGTTATTGGCTGAGTTATGTCCTTCCCAATTTTGTATGTTGAAGCCCTAACCCCTAGTACTTCAAAAAATGACTATATTTGGAGATAGAATCTTTAAAGAGGTAATTAAATAAAAGTGAAGTCATTAGTCTGGGCCCTAATCCAATATGACTGGTGTCCTTCTAAGAAGAGGAGATTAGGATATAGACATGTACATGTGAAGATACAGAGAGAAGACAACCATTTACAAGCCAAAGAGAGCAGTCTCAGAAGAAACCAGCCCTGCTGACACCTTCATCTAGCCAGTAGAACGATGAGAAAATAAATTTCTGTTGTATAAGCTATCTAGTCTGTGGTACTTTGCTATGGCAGAACTAGCAAATGAATATAATCAGTTATCATCATCTATACCAAGAATCATTTTCAGAGTGTAGGTATTCCTTAACTAACGAAAACTATACTTGTGCAGTGATAAAAGTCTTTAGTATGATATCTGAGTATAAATTCTAGGGGCTGGCCCCGTGGCGTAGCGGTTAAGTGCGCACGCTCCGCCGCTGGCGGCCTGGCTTCGGATCCCGGGCGCGCACCGACGCACTGCTTGTCAGGTCATGCTGTGGCGGCGTCTCACATAAAGTAGAGGAAGATGGGCACGGATGTTAGCCCAGGGCCAATCTTCCTCAGCAAAAAGGGAAGCATTGGCATAGATGTTAGCTCAAGGCTGATCTTCCTCACCAAAAAAAATAAATAAATAAAATTATATTAACAAATCACCTTGAAATTGACATTTAGAACAATAGTTTACTCTAAAAATATACTTTGTAGCCTTCTCAATAGTCCTCAAATTTTCCCTTACCAACTCATCCTGAAGGGGAGAGGCCCTTCTTTCCAGTCTGCACTAGCCACTTTGGGTAATAGTCAAAGGCCCAGGTACCCTCTCTCCCAGCAATGACATCCTCTCTCCTGTTCCATCTGCATGCTCCCTACACGAGCAGAGAGTCTATTGTCCCTCTCCTCTGTCTCTCCTTCAGTGTCCTCTCTCTGTCCCTTTCTCCTAATGACATTACTTCCTTTGTAACATCCTTCTATGGAAGCTGTGTCTTCCCTCCTGCCTAGGCGTTGATGTCCTTTGCTCTCTACTGAGCACTCTGCTTGTCCTTTCAGACTTTTGTTGACGATCTCTTTTCTTTTCGAGGTTAAACCAGTCCTATACAACACGCGTTCCCCAGAACTGTTTGTTACTAGCTTTATCAGCCCACGAGAAGATAAGGAGCCTTCAACAGAACTCACAGTTTAGTGTGGCTATTATATTATTCAGTATATATTGTTATTATTTAAATAGTAGGAGTAGCAGTAATAGCAAAACTTTCTCAAAGAAGGAAACAGTGTACTGATTTACATTCTGGCACAAGCTACTTATCTCGTCGAGGTGTGTACTTGGAGCAGCAGTGACTACACCTTCTCTTGACGTCCTTTATCCTGTGACTTTGCCTTACCTTTGGAACTCCCATAATCTTATTTCCTTTGTTTTGCTTTGTTTCTCGCAGTTCCTAAATAGGTGTTTCCTTGGTTTCTTCATTTAACTTTGTCCCTGTGAGCATCTCCTCCACTCTCTTGAATCCTTTTCCAACTTGGAACATTATTCTGCATATTGATGGCTGCCCATGAAACACTGTTTGGTGGTCCCATAATTTACCCTGGAAGAGATGCTGTGTTGAGCCTTTTGCTAGGTATAGCTTTTACTGCTCTTAAAACATGTAGTAGATGATCAAATTCTTCTCCCCCTCAGTAATTCGATTTCACATTTTACTCCCTGGGACTTGCCTGAACTTGTTCACTGCTGTCACTAAAATGGTAAGCATATTGCACTATGCTACTATATGTCTTTTCATAATGTTTTAATTTGTAAAAAAATTTTAAAAAGATGGAAAGAGTGCTTGGGTATCAGCATCTCCAATCGAAAAAACAGAGTTATTTCTGTTGTTTTCTGAATCCTTATGGAGTTCTTTCTAGAATTCCATGACCAACATCCATACGTGGATTAGAAAATAATATTGATAACTTAGCATGCAGGTATTTGAGAAAGAGCATCCTTGGACTCACTCCCTACCTGTGCCTACATCTATAGTCAAGTGGCTACTTGCTTCTCCCTGAGAGTGATCTTTGCAGGGAAATGTCTAAACTTATTTCTCAGCCTGAAATAACCTGGATGCTTTATGATATGCTGACAGTCAATTTCTTACTGCTTTTTCAATTCTAGTTAATGTTGGATAATGTCTCATTAATTTTATAATACTTCACTGTTGTTAAGCAGAGGATCTTACCCTGGAGTCTAGGGCCGTTGAGCACAGGAACTCAGGACTTGGGCTTTAAAGCAGAACGAATTGCATTCTAAATCCTGCTTTACTACACATGAGCTGTGTGGACAAAGGCAAGTTATTCAGCCTCTCTGGGCTTTGCTTCTCATTATATCAAATGGGGATAATAATGTCTTCTTTCAGGGTTCTAAGGACCCAAACTCTACAAATAAACCAGTTTCTGAACTTTCTGCTGGAAAAAAGAATAGCTTCAGGAATATATTTGGTGTGGTTCCAAAGAAAGCCAGGTTATATGGTAGACACAGAAATCATTTTGGGAAACTTTGGGGGAAATACAGACTCAGCCAGTCTTTCTCCAGAGCAGCTGTTACTGAGATTCAGTGAACAGGCCTATCGGACTCCCTGTAGAGAGAAATACGTTATATATATTAAGGTGGTGGGAGCAATGAAAAAAAATCAGTAATTTAAAATAGAAGCCCTAAATTAAAGATACAATGGCAGCCACTCCTACTTTCAAGGTACTTGTTTGTGCTTGAGTAGCTTGTCACAAGAGCAATTTTAAGTGACTTCCTCAAGAGTGAGTGGCCTAGAGCTTTTAATTTAATGATTCATCCCAGTAGGGCTGAAGAGGCCGGGCTAGATGGCATGACATCTCTAAGGTATTAGCACGGTGTCCAGCATATAGAAAATGCTCAAAAAAATAATAGCTATGATTACGATTAATAATGTAAGGGCTTCAAGGAATCCATGAATCCCGTCTGAAACTGCATGCTGATTTTTATGCATCATATGCATTTTTCTAAGCGTTACACCACATATTTACTCATATTCTTACATGGTTCACAATCATTAAATGTGTAGAGATATTTTGGCTTCTGTCTTAAATGTGGAAGCAACCCAGAGTCTCTGTTTATCTTTGAAGGTGTCTTGGGACTCATATTAAACCCATGGAACTTCATTTCAGATTCAGAGTAAAGAAAGGTCGGATACATGTTGTGATAAATCATTGTAAAAATCCAGAAACTGGCCTGGAACTGAAGAGATGTTTAGGTGTGAAGACGTGATACATCTGCTAGCTTTGGGTCCACCTAATATGCTCCTCCTTGTGCATCAAGAAACCCATTAAATTGTTCTGTGGACTAAGTCCAGGTTCTTTCCTTCCTTGATGATCCTTGAAGTTGCCCTCAGAGAGATGCTGGCAATTGCCAATGGTGACATGGTGAGACTTATAACTTTCTTGGTGTCCTCCCATACCATAAATCAATGCTTTGGGACATTGTATAATGACTCCAGGATGCGGGACCTTCCTTATCTTTAAAAGCTCAAATTATAGTTCATTTATCAGTGGCCATGGCCATGCCCACACTGCCAGATGGCTTCATTTCATCAGACAAATATGTATCTGGCACTTTGTACTATAACACTATTTCTGAATGGTGATGTTTATTTCCTACAGTGGTTAAACGCTTTTTTTTTCTCTAAAAGTCAGTTAACTTCAGAATTATATTTTCTACTCTGTTGAGCACAGGCCTCACTAAACCGTCTGACTGGTTGGGTTTTTGAACAGTGTTGCAGTCCAAGAGTTTTGTTTTTTACTCATTTCCTCTTTTTTCATCTTTCACCAGTAATTTTGTGACATGACACATTTGCTGGCGCCTTGGCTAACTATGTTCATGCATTCCTTTACACCTTCTAAAAGTGTAAATGTAATCCAACACACGGCTGTTGGAGGGAGCCCGGGCAGTGGGATACTGCAAATCAGAGGTGTGATAGGGGAGATGAGTGTGCGCAGCAGATAACTGTACTTGATTAGCTAGATTTAAATAGTGTCGGATGAATTTGCCAGGTGAAAATAAAAATTGTCAGTTCAGTTTAATTTCATGGTGAATCAAACAAGGAAATTAGATTCTGCTACTCTGTCAGTTTGACATCCCCAGCAAGTGACAATTAGACATGATGAGAGAACTTATATTTACTTTGAAACTCTTGATTTTCTGATAAGCATGTAACTTTTATTTACCCTTGCATTGCAGAAAAATGTGGCATAACAGTAGTATTAGTAGAGGTGGCTAGAACATTCAGGATAGGCTGAAGAGGCAGAAGGGGCAGGTAGAGAGGCCAGAGCTCACTTCCACAGCGTGGCATAATCAGATTGAGAGGTACGCTGGAGAAGGAGAGCCCCTGTGCTGTTAGGCCAGAGGAGTTTAGAGCTGAAATGCAGATGATAACACAGTGGTCACACCTCTTGCTTCAGCAGACAAGATTACATTAGAGCAAGCCAAGGCTGGAAGGCAAGGAATGAAAGTGACTCTGACTTGTGCTGTGGCAGCCAGGCCGCTCAAGTTGATTTTCATTTTCTTCATAAGCACACAATCAAAGCATTGAGGAACTTGGAGGGCTCACATTTAAACACAAACACATTTCCAGACATTCTCCCCCAGCACTCCTAGTACAAGAAAGTAGAATCTCAATTCCAAATTAGGGTTCAAAGAGCACAGAAAATTCGGTAGAACTGAAGCATGAAATGATCACATGGAAAGTTGCTTTCTTGAATTGCAGCAAAAGTTCTTGGCAAGAGGTAGGTCTCAATAGCATGAGGAAATCATTTCCACCTGAATTTGCTTCCAAAGAAAGAGTTTCAGGGTTGACTGACTGTCTTTGGATAGCAAAGACAGCATTGGGAGATATAAACAGAATGAGAGGCAAAATATGTTTTGATTCAAGGAGAGTGATAGAAACTAAGATTTTCTTATCTTTGATTTAATGGATTTATAGTCATTTTTAAAGCATCCTACATCTTGGGGGTACAAAGGTCACAAGAGGGCCTGGATAAGTTAACTCACACCTTTCTCCAAAACTTCTCATGGGTCTGGACATTCTTAGATCTCACTCCCTAAAAGGGCTCCTCTCCTTTTTTCTTTCTAGTTGGTTAAGGAGGCACACAATTCTGACTCCAACTAGATATTTATTTTCCAGCCAGAACAATGTGTCAGCATTTAGTACAAGTTTCTTATTTGCCTTTTCCCGTAGTAACCTAGAAATTTTTATTATAGTATAACCAGCACATACTAAAATGATGGTAGGAGAGTCAATGAATAAAAGTGCATGAATGGATACTTTTGTATTCTAATATTTTGGAACTGGGACACCTACCTGGGAGGTTTACAAACGGAAAACTAAAATCTCGGATTAAGAAAGTTTGGTAGCCACATGGAGCGTATCTTTATAGTCACTGGTGATTTTGAATTTATTTCTTTAATCTAGCATGATCAAATTTGGGCTTAAAAGGAGAAAAAAGAATCATGCATAATGTGAAGTTGACGATTTCAACTGCTAATCAAATAGGACATATGAGACTGTATCCTAATTATTTGGAAATGTGATAATTCATGCAGGTTGAAGAGTGGAGAAATGAAAATGAATCAATTATTTCTTATCTATTTCCCACCTTTCCTGGTACAAATTTAAAACCAGAAATGGGAGCAATGTGCATTTCCTCAGCTACATAAAATTCTCAACAATTTGATTAGTGCTTATACCAGAATTCTAGTATAAGTGGAGTACATTCATTGTAGGGTGCTTGTTACATATAAATTCGAAAAGCATCTATTTAAAACCGTCTTCAACCTTTTAAAAATGAGGTATCATAATGGTAAACAACTTGAACTAGAAATGAATTAGCAGCACACAGCTCTACAGCCTTACATAAATCCTCACATTTCTACAGCTTGTCTTTTACTGGGAGGCTAATTGATGCTTGAGTGTATCATCTGAATCATACAAGCAGGATACATATTTATAAGTGAAAAATTGTGTAACATTTGAGAAATCCAGAAAGTGACTCCCTTACTTGGTCTTAATCCTCACTGTATTCGTTAACCACTCAACAGCTACTGCCTACTTATGCAAAGTGTAAGGTTATTTATCTCCACCTCTCTTTTCTTTTCCTTTCACTTCATTTCATTTTATTTCTTTTTCTTTTTTGCCAAAGTTTCTTTAGGCCAGTTAAATCCTTAGCAGACCATAACCTGCAGCTCTATTTTATTGATGGCAATTACTTGAAACTGAAATTTAATATATATTCTTTAGTTAATATTTTTGAGGAGTCCCTGAAGGAAAATACAGCCATAAGGCTATATGAGCTGCCTTTAAAGAGTTACTCACTATAAAATACTAGAGGGCATTTATCTTTGATGCTATCCTGTCCCCCCTTGAAATCCTTTGTGAAGATCTATTGGCAAAATATGATATAAATAGGATCTATCTGTGATTTATTAAAAAGTTTCAAATTATGATTCCAACTTTCCCTAAAATAAATTCATTTCACTGCTAGCATATTAATTGCCAATTGGAACATTCTCTAGCTTGACTATAACACAATGCCATGGTTCATTACCTGCAGATACTCCATTCAGAGAGCCACTGGTTACATGCAGATATTCCAAATGACTTCATAAACACAGGAGCACATACTGTTAAGCAGTGATTAATTCCTACAAGACCATGTGATGTCCTGTAATTCTCTAATGATGCCAAAGTGATCTATAGCATGAGTGCATACTTTGGCTAGCTCAGCAAATGCCCAGGGGAAGCATCAGGAACATCTCTCCTTGCAGGCATTTTGTGGGGATTTTATTCACCTTGAAAAAGGACCTACAGCTTGCACAGAAAAGATGCTTTAAGAAACTTGCACGTGCAGTTTCTCAGGGGGAATAAAAGGACATTTATTTCCTCTTAAAGATATATTATTCTTTTATGGAGTCCACATGATCATTACATCCAACAAAAGAAAGTGGGATAGCTGTCCTTTCTCTGTTTCTTTGGCACCATTGCTGGCAGAGACAGTGGGCCCTTTTCATATATTTTGAGATTTTTTATTCATTATACAAAAAGGTTCCTCTAAGGATACACACCAGTAGCCAGTTCCATCAACAGCAGAGCATGAACAGAATGCATTTAGAAACCAGCGAGGTTACAACAGCAATCAACGATTTTCAGCCATGCACTCCCATTTTAAATGAGAATTCTGGTGACTCTGTGATGTCAGACAGCGTATTTTGATTAAAACATTTCTTGATTGAATTTTTTATGGGCCCATTACTAGAGTCCCTGGGTACGTATAAACATTTTTCAGGACAATGCAATCCAGCAGAGAGGTGGGACTGGGCCTGGAGTTGTAAAAGAGGAAACATTAAACCCAATAGCTGGGGAGTGCACAGTGCCCTAAACATCGGTGACCCAGACTCTCCCTCAGGCCCAAGCCACTCACTGAAGTAAATTAGGTGCTTAGGGAAGAATATGAATAATTGTGGGCACTGAAGACGTAGTTAGCACTGGGAGGGTCTTATTTCTAAATACCATTTAATAGTTGAAGCAAGCAAACTTGTCCACACTTGTTTATGTAGAAGGAGTGGACTCGGCCAAGCCCTGGATTGGAGGCAGACATCCCAGGTTTCAGTCCTTGTTGAACGCTTACTCTCTAGGTGATTTTGACGAATCAACTGAAATATCTGAGGTTCAGAAGCCTTTGTAGATGAAGAGATAACAGTATCTGCTGGGCCCGCGCATATCCCCCAAGGTCAATCAAATGAGGGGAAAAAGTGTATCTAGAAAGCCCTCTATAAGCCTAAAAGTGCATAGCGAGAAATTGTCATTTTTTATTTGATGATGAGGACTTCGTAAGAGGCCTTCAAAATCTTTAAAAAGAAAACTCAAAATCCAAGGCTTTAGAAAACTACCCCTTTCTAAGCTGAGCCGTTTGTTTAAAGGCCTAGCTGCCCTTTACCTTACTTGAATCGGTTCTGGAAGTGAGGAAATGGGCTTGGGAGAAATTCCCCAAAACGTACGCTCTCCTGCTAAGTTGGGGGCTTGTTGGGCCCTGGAGTCATGGCTTGGTGGTGAGAGCTGGGGGTGTTCTTTGTGCTATTTCTCTAGGCTCTAACTTGGGAAAGTTGCTCACAATGAACATAGTTGTAAATGCAGAGTTACACGCAGTTCATGTTTTATAGGAGAGGAAATCATAACTTTCATCTTTTTTTTGGTTTATTGAGATGATTTAGATGGTTTTAAAGATGTGGGATGGCACTAAAGCCAAATAACTCATGTGAATTTTGAAGGAATCTCAGCTATCTTACTTTAGAATAGCTCCTATTTCTGTGTGATGTGTGAGTGTGTGTGTGCGTGCTTTATGGTTTAGATGGAAATGGGTAATTCTGGAACAAGACTACATAAAGGATCCAAAGTAATGAGAAATCCTAAAGATAAAATAGATGGTTTGCCCGAGTCATCAACTGTTCAGGAAAATATACTTAGCTGATATTAACTCTTCAGCATTCAAGGGCAAGATTCTCATAAATAGTGAAGGGGTAGATGCCATCTCAGATCATAAAATATTGTTTTAAAATCACCACAATTTCTAAAGTGGTTGTTAAAGATGATTGGAATTGATACTGATGTGTTCTGTAGTTCTTTAGTAAGGTATGGTGGCTAAGATGTGGAACTTTTCCATATGCAGAAGCACACACACATAAATGGGTATATAACATTTTTTTCTGAAGTGACTTCTAATTGGAGGAGGTTATGATCTTCCTGATAAACAAACCCATTGGCATTCAGTCTTTTCACACTTTAAAGGATTAAAAGGCTATCCTGAATTGAATTTGAAGAAGAAAATCCGTGCTCACATATTACATATCCTTATTATTGAATCGGCAGGCATTTTAGATGTTTATTCCAATTCACAACCTAAATCATAAAACAAATTGAGAAGTTTGACTTCATTGTATAAATTGAGCCAGAAAGATTTATTCATTCTCAGGAAGATTTTTTTTCTGTGTTTCATTTAAAAAGCCAATAAACTTTTGGTTAACACTTATTGTGGTTCTGGCTAGGAATGAAAGTTGAAGGAAATGCGGTTCTTACTTTCAAGTTGCGTAGAGTGGGAGGAGAAAAACTTTAACTCTGCAATGACCAAGTTGAGGGATCGGGACTTGGAAAGAAGTGGGCTGCAGCATTAATGTGGAGACCACCCCACATGCTGGAGGGACCAGGAGATGCTTGGTGAGATGCATTGCTATGATTCTGAGATCCGTTATTAATACAGAAAAAAGAAAAAGAAAGAATGGGTGAAAATGAAGAAAAGTTGTGGATGGCCAAGCAGGTAGCCGAAGGAACTTGACTTGAAAATATTTAGAGTATTGCGTGCGTGACGAATCTTGTGTCTTCAAGCACAGGCAGTTATAATGTTGAGGTGCTTTTCAGTTTTTTAGATGTTTTCATTTCCAATTTTTACTTCCATTCTTGACTCCTCTCAAGTCAGGCAGACAAAGTTTGTTTTTTTGTATCAGTCAAGCTTTGCATCAACATACTGAAATAGCCCCAACTTCTCTCAGACTGAAGACGTTTGGTGATCTAATTTATTTGGGACATGGGACCACTGCTGTGTTTGGTTGTCTAGGCTATTTGAAAATAAAATGCATAAAGTATCCTTTGTTAGCTGTGTTAATAGGTGGCCAGGATAAGTATCTTGCAATCCTTGAATACTGACCAGTCACTTACTGCTACATTAGGTGCTGCAAATGTATGAGCACAATTCAGAAAGAGCACCCTCTGTGTTATTTGCTTTGCTCCAAATATTTATAGGCTGTCTGACTCAAATGAGCTTAGAAGACTCCTCCAGCCTGTTTAGTACAAGGCTTAGAGGTGTAATCAGCCTAGTTCTTGCCTCCTTGTCCCTGGGCTGCAACTTGCTGGCTGTTGGCCTTCTATGGGTATAGTTGTCTCCTCTCATGATGGAAGGTTTCCCCAGCCTATTTCACATTATTTGGCTGCCTTAGATGATAGACAGACAGATAGATGATAGATAGATGGATGAATAGATAGATAGATCGATAGATAGATAGATAGATAGATAGATAGATAGATAGATAGAATACACTATCGTATGGTAGAATACAGTATATCATATGGTAGACAGAAAGACATGGTCTACCCAGTTCAATTCCACAAACCCCTTTGTTTCCTCCTAGACCTCCAATCCCAATTAAGTTGGCTTAACTGTGTGGTTTTAAATACTCCATTGGATCCTTAATCCAAAAGAGCTAACCTTTGTCAGTCTAGAGATGGCTTTTCTGATGGAGACTATTCTCAGGGGGATTTAGAGTTTTAGAGGTCCTTGGTAGTATCCTAGTGCCTCATGGCCAAATGTCCATTGCTTAATCAATTCAAGCCTACTAGAGGACTCTTCCATTTTTCTGTCATACATTTCTTAGTGTCACTCTAATGACAAATGGGCAAATGACCATATCTTTGGGAAACATTTTCTTTAAACTTCATTTTAAAAATCTAACATTACGCTGTTACTCTATAAGATTGGGAGTAAGGGAGAGGGAGGAGGTGTGCTGTTGCCAAGTTCAGTGTGTAAAGGTCTTTCGTTGAAGCTCCTTTGCAATGTAGTAGTTTGAACAGCGTTTTGGTATATAAGGTCTAAGAAACAATGATGCAGGGATTCACTGGGGTAACTGTAAAGCATCAAATTACTTTCAATGTGTTAGGCTATTTTGCTTTGAAAAACTTCTTTTTTGGTGTGTTATTGTACTTCGTTTTTCTTACATGGCAGAGTTCCTTTCAGTACTGAATGTTTTGAAATAACATGAAGATTGAGGAAAATTTGCTCTTTTTTCCCACAGGAAATAATAGAACAGAAACCCCTTTTTCACTAATTGTATCTGTCATACAACTTTAGAACTCATGCAGAATTGTTTTCTTTAGAATGTCGATGCATGAATACCTATGATTCACAGTGTTTTTTTTTTGGGGTTTTGGAATGATGAGCTAACAAACAAAAGAAAAGAATGTACTGTGTCAGCTCATCCTGTCTCATTATACAATTAACTATGTGCAATTAATGTGATGGGGAGGCAGAAACAACCATTTTTTTTCTTCTGTCTGGTCTCTTTATATGGACATACAATAGCAAAGGTACAACACAACTTCTTATGGATAGATGAAAATTTTCCCCAAATATTAAGAAAGAAATAGCATAGAAGCTCTTAATCCTTCTTTTGATATAGATTTTGAAAAGTCCTGGTGTAATTCTCTCCCTAGCTGAGTAAAATTTTGAGGTTAGTGCCTGAAGGAGTGTATAATTCCCTTTCCTCACATCAGTGTTAGAAAAGGATTTAGTTTGACTGTAAGGGCCTGTGTAATTTAATTGTACCTGTTTTAAGATTTTAGTCTGTATAATATAACTAACTTTATAATGACCAAGAAAACTGCAAGAGACCCTGAGCTTTAAAATTTCATTTTTTTTTTTTTTTTCTTTTAAGTGTGCTATTTAGTTTTGAGATGGCTTTATCAGTTTTGGTCTTCTCCATAAGATGGGAGTGCCAGCGCTGAACCACTGCTATTTTTCCTGGAATTGAGCCTTTGAAACTGAAACCACACAACTCCAGTTGTGTGAGTCATGATTTTTCCACTTAACCAACCACGTTGACCAAATCATGTAAACGCAAAGAATATCCTTTATTTACATTTTAGAATATCTCTCAGGCTATATTTACCTCTCTCTCTCTCTCTCTCCCTCCCATATCTCTAGCTCTATCTTTATTTCTTTATCACAGCCAAAAAAGAGATCTTTTTTTATGTAATTGTACGTGGAATAGAAGTGGTATAACATCCATTCTGTCGCCTTCACGTTTTCTCTGAAAAGTGTAGCATAGATCACTTTTACTTTTAGAAAAACATAAGAAACCAAACTCACCAAATTGTATATATTAATTAAGGCCGATATTTTGTATACCAATTATACCTCATTAAAGCTAGAAAAACAGGAAACCTTAAGAAAGACAAAATGCATATTTTTTTTCAGAATTTATAATTCTCAATCCATAAATTAAAATAATTTATTTTTTTCTTCTAATTATATCTAAGAAATACATGTTAATCATTACCCAAGATTATATACTGGCTTTTAGTATTTTATAAAATAAGTTGATTAAATGGTAGCAGAATCCTTGAGGATTATTACAGAAAAGTCCCCTGGCCTGTACAGATTTCACTTGTATTCAGTTTTCACCAGACACTTCTCTGCGAATAGTGTCTTAAAGATTATACATCTGATGGCAGAGAAAGCCATAATCTAAAAAAATAGTGCTGTGGATAGTGTTCAGATTTGTATTTTAATTCTCACTTTCAGGAAGCCAAATTAAAAATAAAATTAAAAATAACTTAATTCTAAATCTTTGGCCACTGGGTCCATAATAATTTATCTATACTGTTTCTTCTGAGAAGAAAGAATGACCAGTTAATTGTCACTTCCAGTTTGCACTATTTAAGGCATTTCCTTTCTCTTTGTCATTATTCAAGTTATCTGTTGCTGTATAACAAATCACTCCCAAATATATTGGTTTAAAACATGTTTATTATTAACATCTCTCCTTGTGGGTTGACCGGGAGGGTTTTGCACATGTTCTCTCATGAGGCTGCAGTCATCCGAATGGCCAAGATGGCCATTCACATGGCAGGCAGTTGATGCTGGCTGCAGCTGGACCTCATCTGGACTGCTCATCAGATCACCCACACATGTTTCTTCCTGTATAGAAATCTATGGAAAGTTCTTACTCTTTGTGGCTACTGCCTTTCTGAGCTCACATCTAAGTGGTGGTGATAGGCTTGGGGTCACTATTGATTATTATGGCCAACAGGAAGGAAAGCTGATTGCTGAGTAGGAAAGAAAGACAAATTAGAACCCACGAGTACATTGATAGAGATATCCTTGCCTCCAACCAAGATTGATATCCAGTGTATAATGGCTGTTATTTCACTTCAGCTCTCAAATCTCATGCAACTTCACCTTTAGCCAACTCTAAGCTGAAACCATACAGAGCAGGGGATTCTGGGAAACTATGCTTCCAATGTAAACAAATTGATGAAAGAATGATCAAGCACATTCCATTCCTTGTCAACTTGGTATCTATCCACAGTTCTTTTCATCATATTTAAGTTTCCAATATAGACAGTAAAATCATGCTTCTAATATGGATCTGTCTCCTTTACAACTGAAAATGTGCTTTCTCCCTAATTGAGGATTTACAAAGCCCCACTACATTTATTTTATTTATGATTGATGTTTATTCCTTCCCCAAGGCTAAGCTTATAAAAACTGCCTTCTCCTAAACTTCTCCTCTAAAAACAATAACAATTATAAAGAGCTTAGAATATAGAGGGAAATTGTTCATAATCCCATTATTAAAACTACACAGCTTTGTAAATTCTGTATACTCCTTTCCAATAATTTCTCAGTGTGATATATTGTCATATATCATGAATTAATAATAGGCATGCAATTTTAATTTACCATTCAATTTGTTACTAAACTATCACTATGTTTTCAGGTTGTAACATAGCCTTCATAATAATGGCTACATAATATTCTACTCAGTGATTGTGGCATCAATTAATTTGCTCCCATTCTACTGATGCATATTTAGATTGCTTACAATTTTTCATAGATACAAATAGTTTTATGTAGTCAAATATAATGCACTCTCAGACAGGTCTATGAAAGTGAAAAGCATGAAATTTGTACAATATACTTACAAGTTATAAGAAAAATTTCATTCCCCAAAGCTAAAAAATTTATGAAATCCATAACTATTCTTCTTTTAAGACAATGTTTCCAACAGTTATTCACAGAAAACTTTTGTTCTTTTATTCACAGATCAGCACTGTTGAATAGTTTAATTCTAGTGAGTGACTGACTGAAGCTAAACATTTCCTGATTTCTTCTTTTTTTGCAATTTTATTACATTTGCAGAACCAATGTTTTTATTTGTATCAGCAATTTAATTTTTATCCTTTCTGCTAATGTTTACATTATTTATAAAATAAATAGAACATTCAATAATATATCAAAATAATTGCACAAACATTGCTGAAGAGAAAAAATGATGGCAACACTGCCAAATCTGAATGTTTCCAAGAGGGAAACTATAGGGTAAAATGTTAATTCTTCAGCTGTCGTACAGAGGTAAAAAAATTGAGGTAATGAAGTGATTTGGGTTGTTCTTGTATGATGAGTATAGAAGTCTGACAGAAGTTGAATGTATGAAAAATTGGATGTTTTCCTAGAATATGCCAATGACATTTCATGCTTGTCACCTTTCCCATATTGTGGAACTTTTTAGGATAAATAAATGGATTGAATGGTATGAACATTTTATGACTCTTGACAAATGGAAATACAGTGGGAGGGCGTATAAATCAGACTGTGATTAGAGGGACAGAGAAATGTATTCTGGAAAATGTGATGTATGAGCTGAATTTTGGAAAGAAAAAAGAAATTAACTATCTAAAGGTAATCGAGATAAGGAATAAATTACATTCCAGGCAGTTTGAAAGACAGAAACCACATGATAAGCTTGGGGAATTTTTAGTAGCTCAGCATGGCTAGAGTGAAGGTTGCATATTGCTAAAGAGTAGGTGGGTAGAAGCATGAGTCAGCAAAGTGGCTAGAAGCAAAGATCATGAAAGGTCGTTTGAACTGAGCGAATGGTTGCTCTTGATCCTGAAAGCTCTGGCAAGTTCTTCATGGAGGCACAGGATCAACATGACTAGATTTGTTTTCAGAAATATTTTTGGGCAGCTATGAGCAGTAGAAATTGGAGAAACTAAAGAGAAACCAGTTAAAAAAATATTACCATAACCTAGGAAAGATAAAACAAAAGGGATGAGGAAGGCAGTGGCAGTAGGGATCTAGAGGACGGTGATAGACAATATTATGGAGGTTAAATCTACCAGAACTGTGGCCTGTGTATTTAGATGTGGAGGGTGGGCAATGAGTAGGAAGAGTCTAAAATGACTTCTAGACTTTCTCCTTGGGTAACTGAATTCATGGTGATGTCATTCTCTATGAGAGGGAGAACAGATGATGAAGCAGTTTTATTGGTATGTATGGTGGCTTCAGTTTTACCCGTAGAGTTAGACCCACCTATATGATATCTAAGAAGAAATATTTAGTAGATAGTTGGAGATATGAATATATGGATATAATTGGAGAAATAAACTTGGATAGTGTTGATAATAAGGAAATTAATCCTGAAAAGAATATTTGGAAGAGATAGAGATAAAATGTAAAGAAGAGCAGAAGGCTTAGGGCAAATCCTTGGTGGTGCATAGACATTGTGTGGCCATGAAAGGAGTAGAAAATATCAAAGAAGGCAGAGAAAAAGCATGAGAGCTGTAAAACCCCTTAAGTGTTTTAGATAATTTATGTGAGAAGGCTTTCTAGCTCTGAGTCAGATAGTCTGCGGTCCTGTCCTGTTTCTAGGTCTGTGGCCTTGGCTATACCACTTAACATCACTGAATTTTTATTTTATTTTCTCAAGATAAAGCTATGGCTCCTGCTGCCTGGCTTATAGATTTACATCAGATGAGGTGATAGATGCGAAAACAACTTGGGAACACTCCCAAGCACTATATAAATGTAAAATTTTACTATTATTTTCTAATCAATGAATTCTCTTAACTACTTTTGCCCTTTCTTTCCTCATTTCCACTAACTGAAATATTAGGTGGGCTTATATTTTCAGCCTTCTGTTATTGTGTCATCCTTGCATTGAAAGAAAAATTACTAAAAAATTTAGAAGACTGCCAGAGAGTCTAGGGCGAGACCCTCTAAAATATAGAACGGAGGACACACTACATTTTTAAAGATTTACTATAATATACACTAAAGATCAGGCTGACACTGGACTAGTACTAAGAAATTCAGTCTTTGGAAATTTGGTTATGTGTTTGGTATCACTATAAATGCAAGCGGAGGGAAATGAAGTTTCTAATTCAAATTGGATGGCTGAGTATAACTATAGTCTTAAAAGTATGTCCCAGTGTCAAGCATGCCTGAAGGCAAATTTAAACAGTTAGTGGAATTTGTCTTACTACCTGCTTCTACTTTTTACAGATTTTCCTATTTCAGTCTTGTCTACCACATTTTCCCTACTTACCTTCATTCTAAAGAATTTTTCTGAACCTGGGGAATATAATATCATTCATTCACTCATTTTCAAGTATTAGAATATGAATATATTATTTCTTAAAGGCAGTGTTTCTCAAAGCGTGGATTGTGAACCACCCAGACTAACTGAGTCAGATGATTTTGACTCCTAATCCCATTTGAGAAACACTGCTTTAAGCATATCTGTCTCTTTAAACAGAAGTGTAAGAAGGATTTGATATTATTACAAAAGAAATGAATGAAATATTATTATAGGTTAATGGGAATAGTGCTTGGAATAAAAAAAACCTTGATTTTTTTTCCTCACTAACTAGATGTGCAGTGTTCTTAGCTAAGTCATTTAACATCTTTGAAATTCCATTTGGCCATCTTTACAATGGATACAATAGTTATAATAAAACCAGTAACTAAAAAAAAAAAACCTACTCAATCTCACAGAGTGGTTTTGAGCATGGAGAGAGGGAGAGAGGTTGTTGATGAAAGTAGTTTAACAACTCTGCAGTAATGTACCCATTGATCATTATCTTTATTTTAGCTAACAATGAAATATTTTGAGAGACACATTTTAACACTTTTTATATTAAATTATGTATTATAGTAATTCTCAGAAAGCCTGACCCATAGATATCTGGAACATATAAGCGCAAGTGCAAACATAACATATTAATTACACATAGCTGAAACTATTTAGAGATTTAGGTTTTCATTATAATGGGTATATTTCAAGAAAAAGCTTAATATTGTGTCAGAATTCCTGGGTTGGTGCTCACTAAATATTTATTGAATGGGCAAATGCATTTGGAATAGATTTACTTTATATTGTTAGCACAGAGCTATTTCTTTTTATTATATTTTCTAAAAATTTCTCATAAGAGAAAATATGAAAACTTTGTTAATACTTTATTGATGTAACATTGTGCAAGAGTATTAATATCAGTGTGACAGGATATCAATAGTAATATGACTAATGTGGAGAAATTCTGCCTTGAGGTTCATGCAAGAATCCACTAAGCTTTATTCTTATGATTGAAAGGGTCATTACCTATCAATTCAATTATAATTTTATTTCAACGAAATGAGCATATGTCTGTCAATAACATTGTTTATTAATTCTCTTAAACAAACTCATAATATACTTAAGGAGACTAGATCTATAACCATTACATTCCCAAGGGAACAGTTATTTTTCACTCCTACAATTGATGTTTTATTTAAATGTTTTCTAAAATATAAGAGTTACTAAATATGGTTTTGCATTAAGGAGTGAGTTTTCACATGTTTGGTTTCTAGTATTGAATATTAGCTAGTCTCTCAGTTTAGACTTGAAATTATCTGCCAATGAATATTAGAAAATCTTTTTGTTCCTGATTCCCTCCGTCTTTCTCTCCTTCTTACCTTTTCTTCCTTCCTTTCACCCATTCTTCATTCCTGTCACAATTGTCATAAGTTGATTGTTTTCTATGTGCTATGGAGTATATCAGGTGACAGAATGGACTTAAAATCCATGGTTCTCAACCGAGGGTGATTTTGCATCACAGGGGACATTTGACAATATCTGAAGACATTTTTGCTTGTCACAACTGGGGTAATGTTTATGGCATCTACTGCGTAAAGCTAGGGATGCTGTTAAGCATCCTGCAATAAAAAGAACAGCTCCCCACAACAGAATTATGTGTTCCAAAATCTCAGGAGTGCTATGGTGGAGAAACCCCACCTTAGATAATTTCTAGCTTTACTGCTTACTCAGTGTTGGCATTTTCTCTACAACGTCCCTGCCAGCTGCTTTCTGCCTGATCCCTCATGACTTCTAATGTGGAATTTAAGATGATAAGTATGCACAATCTCCCTCCATATGTAGGAAGCATTGGAGTTTTTGTATTACCGCTTGGAAGTTTCTATTTCTTCTGAGGTCATCTTAACCATCTTGTGACAAAACATTGTTTTCTCTGCGTGTGATTATTGCTATTTATTAACCACACTACTACAGCCACACTTTGTATTATACATGAACACAAACAGGA
This sequence comes from Diceros bicornis minor, assembly GCF_020826845.1. Classification (NCBI taxonomy): domain Eukaryota; kingdom Metazoa; phylum Chordata; class Mammalia; order Perissodactyla; family Rhinocerotidae; genus Diceros; species Diceros bicornis. The sequence continues at coordinate 13,470,684 of NC_080761.1, forward strand.
TGTCTTATATTTCTTTTCAGTAAGTGTGATCTTATGAGAGGAGTGAGATGGCTGGTTTGGACTCTGCAATGTTGTTTGAGAAGTATTGTGGATAGTGACTGAGAGCACACAAACTTGGAATCCATACTCTCTGGGTTTGAAAACTGGCACTGATGCTTATTTGCTGTGTGAACGTGGGTAAGAGTATTAACATCTCTGTAAACCGGGGATTTTAAACGGATTGTATAGACACTTATATTGATCTAAGTACTGAATGAATTACTACTATATTTCATCAATACAAAGATGTTCTTGATTTAAAGGCTCAGCGTTATTTTATGTACAATAAGAAAGAGAAAATGCCACCAATTAAATTATTATATACCATCATGTATAAGGCATGTAAGTTGTTAAAATGTGAAAAAAAATTGCATGTTAGAATCAATGAAATACAGTGTATATAAAGCATTTAGAACCGTGCCTGACACCGAGTGTGATCTAAATATCCATTAGCACTTAAATCAATATATGTATAATAAACTTTCAGTATGAAAACAAACAATAGTGTTCGGAAAACACTCCAGAACTGCAGCACTGCCGATATTCTTCAGGAAGAGGATTTTTGCTTTTCTTTTTTTTACTAACAATACTTCCATTCGTACGTGTTTTAAACAGCCATTAATGATTTAAACAAGAATACTGATTACGCTATTAGGTAAAGAACCCATTGAAAAAATAACTGCAGCCAAGTAACTGTAAACATTTAATAGAATAAGGAATTTGGGTTTGGAATGTTCTTTATCTACTTTTCTAACTGATTTTGTTCCACGTTCTGCGTCCTAGCCTGGTACACTGTCTTGACCACCCTGTGTAAGAGTGAATCCTTCTCTTGGGCTTTTACACCATTCTCTGTGAACATCTGTTTATGTTCCTCTCTTTAGACTATATCTCAGTTTTTCTGGTATGCCTTCTCCATATTAATACCAACACCCAGAGGATGGGGACCAGGTGTTAACTGTCCCTAGATACCTAGTATCCGGCACGATTTCAGGTACAGACTGTGTGTAAATTTATACTCTCCATCTTGCGAGCCTCTTTTGTGCCGTAAGATGTAGAAAGCATAGATGTGCCAGGACTAGAGAGTAGACTAAGTCAATTGGTGAAATAGCCTCTAAAAGACTTATGTGAGGTCAGAGTTCAGTGTGTCACTTTGGAGCACAGAAAGCATCCCTGTTCAGAAAGAGTAAGAATTGTCGACAATATTTCCATTAGTCCCATATTCTTATAAACTATCGAGTCTAGAGGAAACCTTAGCATTTGACTCTTCCTTTGCTCCAGCGTGGAGCTGGCTCCTGGCTTGTCCTTTTTCTTTCCCTTCTATGTCTCATTTTGACATGCCTGACGAAACTGGAGGACGAAGACAATGTCAGAGGCCTAAGAGTTTTGTCAGAGATGGTGATTAGATGTGTAAGCCTACCAGGGGTGCGCTTAGAGTCATGTCTGTGGAATATAAGATTATGTCCTGGGTTCTGCGGCAGACCGACAACAGCACAGGTGGGAGATAACAGGTAGGACTCTGCTTCCCGATGATCAAGCCCAGAAGGAAGAACCATGCATTCCAAGAACAGCATGTTCAACCAAGGGATTTGAAAACAAACCAAACCAACCTGTTCTGGTGTTTGGGGAATGTAAAAATGCACTCCTGAAATGGAGCTTAAACCATTGTATATAAGCTTTGGTCTCCTTTTACCTATGAGAGGTGAGACTAATGTCCACAGTCACAAAAGTCTTATGAGATGTGCTATTAGACTGGATGAAGCTCTTTCCCCATATCGGGTCACATGTCAAGGACAATAGCAGGCTGCTAGTTGCCATGTGGCTTATTGAACCCAATATACTATCAAACATAATCTAGGAGTATAGCTCATGGGTTCAGTGTTTTCCTGTTTATGCTAGTAGCTTTCAGAAACTTGGGCCTCTACCTGGAAACAGTAGTAAGAAAGCCAAAATATAACCGTAGTAGAAGAAAAGATTTTATTAAGCTAGTTATCGAATTTTGGAAAAGGGCTCAGGAGTTTTACATCCTAATTTATCTCCCTCTCTGAAAGGATACTTATTTTAATACCTCCTGATCCCAGTTTTTATTTAGGCAGATGATGGGAACATTAAGATAATATATTAACAGCAGATGCACACTTTTCCCTGGACTTCACGGTGGGGAGACTGCTGTCTCAAGAAATCATTAATAGAATTTAAAGACTCTCACTTTCAGGTCATAGGTTTGAAAAATGCTGCCTTTGCTGTATCCAAAAATCATTACTATCTGATTGTGTCATCATCATCAACTTAGTTCAGATATCACATTGGTATTAATAAGTAACAATTGTAAGCAGGCAGGAAGTGACTTCTTTTTAAAAGTTGCCACTTGAATTACTATTCTGGGTGATGTTTGAAGTCACCCATAGACAGAGGCAGTGTGATTTTGACTGAGGTTAACCAAATTCCTTGGAGATCTATATCATCTTCCACAAACATTTCTTTTGAGACAGGGAAAAATACATAGCTTCAGTAATAATTAGTTTTCCAATGATTAGTTTACTTTTAAGTATGCCTTTCAAATGTTATTTGATGCTCAGCAACACCTTGACTAGAAAGAAAGAATTTGAAGTATGGAAGAACTTGATGCATGGATTATATTCTTGCATTCTGAAAGGTTACCTGCCTAGAAAATATTATTAATGGAAGATTTTGGGGGCTTGGGGAGAAATACAGTGTAAAGCCATTTCTTAAAGTTCTTTTTTAAGACTATCTAAAGTTGCTCGAGGGAGAACAATAAAGCTGATGTTTGATTGTGTTGGGGGCATCTTGTTTTGAAAAGTGATTTTAATTACTCCCACAATTTCCTACACGTATACTTAAAAATATTATAATAGAGTGAAATTAATATTTTGGTGGGCAATCTAGGAATTTTAATGTATATATTTGTATTACCACCATCACAATCAGAATACAGATGATCCCATCACCCCTAAAACCTCCCTTGTGTTACCACTTTATAGCCACATCGTCCCCCTATTCCCAAGCCCTGGCAACTACTAATCTGTTTTCTGTCACTACAGTTTTATCTTTTTGGGAAGGTCTTATGAATAGAATTATACAGTGTGTAATCTTTTGAGAGTGGCTTCTTTTACTCAGCAGAATGACTTTGAGATCTACCCAAGTTTGTTGTGAGGATCTATAGTTTGTTCCTTTTGTCTTGCTGAGTATTTTCCATTGTATAAATGTAACACAGTTTGTTTATTCATTCATTCATTGAAGGTCACTCGAGTTATGCCTAGATTTTTTGGCAATTATGGATAAGGATGCTATAAACATTCATGTACAGATTTTTGTGTGAACATAAGTTTTAAATTCTCTAGGGTAAATAACTAGGAGCAGGATTGCTGGGTCATGCGGTAGGTGTACACTTAACTTTACAAGAGAGGCTTTGCCATTTTGCATTGCCATCACTGCTTTGTATGTGAGTTCCAGTTGCTCTGCTTCCTTGTCAGCACTTGGTATTGTTCATAAGTTTTTATTTTAGCCTTTCTGATAGGGGCGTGGTAATAGCACATCGTTGTTTTAATTTGCATTTAATGGCTAATGATGTTTAACATCTTTACATAGGCTCATTTGCCATCTGTTTATCTTCTTTGGTGAAGTGTCTGTTCAAGATTTTTGCCCAATTTTTCACCGGGTTGTTTGTTTTCCTTTTTTATGAGGAAGATTAGCCCTGAGCTAACACCTGTTTCCAATCCTCTTCTTTTTTGCTGAGGAAGATTGGCTCTGGGCTAACATCTGTGCCCATCTTCCTCTACTTTATATGGGACGCCACCACAGCATCGCTTGACAAGAAGTGCGTTGGTCTGTGCCTGGGATTGAAACCTATGAACCCCAGGCCACCAAAGCAGAGCACTGGAACTTAAGTGCTATGCCACTAGGCCAGCAGGGTTGTTTGTTTTCTTACTGTTGAGTTTTGAAGTTCAGAATCCAAAGGATTTGTAATTGACTTTTTGCAGTCTGTAGCTTCTCTTTACGTTCCCTTAGTAGTATCTTTCACGGAATAAAGGGTTTTGTTTTTTGTGCTGAGGAAGATTCACCCTGAGCTAACATCTGTTGCCAATCCTCCCCCTTTTTTGCTTGAGGAAGATTAGCCCTGAGCTAACATCTGCGCCAGTCTCCCTCAATTTTGTATGTGGGTTGCCACCACAGCATGGCTGACAAGTGGTGTAGGTCTGTACCCGGGATCTGAACCTGTGAACCTGGGCCACCAAAGTGGAGCATGCTGAACTTTAACCACTATGCCATGGGGCAGGCTCCTAAAGGTTTTTAGTTTTGATGAAGGTCAGCTTATCAATTTTTTTCTTTTATGGATGATGCTTTTGGTGTTATATCTAAGAAGTATTTGCTCAATCTTAGATAATAAAGATTTTCTCCTAAAAGTTTTATAGTTTAACATTTTTCATTTAAATCTATGACCCATCTTGAGTTAATTTTTGTGGAAGGCCTGAAGGTTAGGTTGAGATCCATTTTATTGCATATGGGTGTCTCAACACCATTTGTTGTAAGGCCATCCTTTCTCCATTGAATTGCTTCTGCATTTTTGTCAGAAATTAATTGGCATGTTTGTGTGGGTCTATTTCTGGACTTTCTTTTCTGTTCCATTGATTTATGTGTCTATCCCATTACTAACACCACAATGTTTTAGTCATTGAAGTTTTATAATAAGTCTTAAAATTGAGAAGTATCAGTCCTCCAACTCACTTCTCTTCCAGAACTGTTTTGTCTATTCGAGTTTCTTTGCCATTGCAGATACCTTGTAGAATAAGTTTGTCTAAAACTACAAAAAACAATCCAGCTGGGATTTTGATTGGAATTGTATTAAATCAACATATCAATTTGGGGAGCATTGATATTTTTACTGTGTTGAATCTTCCAATGCATTAACACAATGTCCCTCCAAATATTTTGGTCTCCTTTGAGTTTATCACTATTTTTTAGTTTTCAGCATATAGATACTATATATGTTTTGTTAGGTTTATACCTAAATGTGTCAATTTTTGCAGCTGTTTAAAAATATTCGTATATATCATTATAAATATAATCGTATTTATGTATATAGTGTAATTCAGTTTTCAATTGTTCATTGCTAGTAAATAGAGTGCAGTTGATCTATGTGTGCTGACCTCACTACTCAGTTATTTGTTCTAGAAGTTGAGATATTCTCCATAAACAGTCATGTTGTCTGTAAATAGAGACAGTATTATTTTTTCTTTCCAATATGTATTCCTCTTATTTTTTTGGCCTTATTTCACCAGCGGGGACTTCTATTCGAGTGTTGAATAGGTGAGGTGAGAGTAGACATCCCTGCCCTGTGTCTAGTCTTAGGTAAAAAGCATTCAGTCTTTTGCCTTTATTCTATTTTTTTTTTTTTAATGGGGAATTCTTTCTTTCTTTCTTTCTTTTTTGTGAGGAAGATCAGCCCTGAGCTAATATCCATGCTAATCTTCCTCTTTTTGCTGAGGAAGACCGGCTCTGAGCTAACATCTATTGCCAATCTTCCTCCTTTTTTTTTTTTCCCAAAGCCCCAGTAGATAGTTGTATGTCATACTTGCACATCCTTCTAGTTGCTGTATGTGGGACTCGGCCTCAGCATGGCCGGAGAGGCCGTGCGTTGGTGTGCGCCCAGGATCTGAACCCGGCGCCAGGAGCAGAGCACGTGCACTTAACTGCTAAGCCACGGGGCCGGCCTCAGTCTTTTGCTTTTAAATAACATGTATTATACAGGGGTTTTGTGTATGCCCTTTATCAGGCCGAGCAAATTCTTTCTATCCTAGTTTGCTTAGAGTTTTTAACTTAAACAGATGTTTAATTTTGTCAAATCATTTCTCTGCATCCATTGATATAATCCTGTGTTTTTTCTTCTTTAGACTATTAGACTTCTAGATACTGGTGGATTACTTTGATTGTTTTTTGAATATTAAACTAATTTTACATACCCAAGAGAAACCCCACTTGGTCCTGCTGTGCTCATCTTTTTGTATATTGCTGGATTTGATTTGCTATTTTATTGAGGATCTTTGCATCTATGTTCACGTTCATATTGGTCTATAGTTTTCTCTCTCTCTCTCTCTCTCTCTGTCTGTCTTTCCCTCTGTCTCTGTCTCTCTCTCTCTCCTTCCATACTGTCTTTGTTTCATTTCTGTATCAGGATAAACGGTAGCCTCATACAATTAGTTGAGAAGTATTCCTTCTTCTTTTTTTTCCGCCTCAGGATATTGCATAGAATTAGTATTATTTCTTATTCACATGTTTCCTAGAATTCTCCAGGGAAATCATCTGGGCCTGAAGATTTTAAGGGGGAACGTTTTAAGTACAAATTCAATTTCTTTCATAGTTATGGAATTATTCATATCATCTATTTCATCTTGGGTGAGTTTTGTTAGTTTGTGGCACCAAACTTAAAGTTGTTCACAGTAGAACTTTATTATTCTTTTAATATCTGAAGTCCTGATATTGTCTTAAATCCCTTTTTTCGTCAGTCTTGTTAGAGGATTATTCATTTTCTCAGGCTTTTCGGAAAACCAGGTTTTGTTTTCCTTTATTTTCTTCTTGTTTCCATTTCATCTATATCTCTTCTTACTTTTATTATTTGATTTCTTGTGCTTGCTTCAGGTTTATTTTGCACTTATTTCTCTAGTTTCTTAAGCATGAAGATTAGACTACTGATTTGAAATTTGTTTTATTTTGTAATGAATATTTACTGCTATAAATTTCCGTCTAAGCACACTTTTAGCAGTATCTTACAAATTTTGATATGCTGTATTTTCATTTTATTTAATTTAAATATTTTATACTTCCCTTCAGAATCCCTATGAATCCCTATTTGATTCATGTGTTATTTGGAGTCATGTTTAAATTCCAAATGTTTGGGAGATCTTTCTACTAATTTTCTGTTATTGATTTGTACTATACTTCTTTTATGGCCAGGGAACCTACTTTGCATGATTTTATTTCAGATTTTTTAAACTTTGTTTTATGGCACAGGATATGGTCTATCTTGTTTAGCATTCTATACATACTTGAAAAAAAATGTATTCTGCTGTTTTGGGATGAAATGCTCTATGGATGTCAGTTAGAGTTGGTTGATAATGTTGTTCAGTTCTATTTCTTTGCTGATTTTCTGTCTACTTATTCTACCTACTACTGAAAGAGCAGAGTTGAAGTCTGCAACTAGAATTGAGTATTGGTCTATTTCTCCACTCAGATCAGTCAATTTTGGTTTGTGTTTTTTGAATCTGTGTTGTTAGAAACATTATAGTTAGAACTGTTATATCTTCTTGGTGAATTGACTCTTTTATCATTAGGTAATATACATCTTTTACTCTGTCAATATTCTTTACCCTAAAGTTTAGCTTGTCTGACAGTAATAAAGTCATGTCAGATTTCTTTTGATTAGTGTCTGCATTAAATATCTTTTTCCATCCTTTTACTTTTCTCTTACCTATATCACTTTAATTGAAGTGAGATTCTTGTAAACAGGATATAGTTGGTTCATGTTTTTTATCTCTTCTGAGAATGTCTTTTGTTTAATTGGCACATTTACACCATTTGTATGTAGTGTAATTACATAGTGACATGCTTGGATTTAGGTCTACCATTTAAATACTTGTTTTCTGTTAGTTCTTCCTTTTTCTATACTTCAGTGTCCCCCTTCCTGCCTTCTCTTGTGATATTTGAATATTTTTTACTATTCCATTTTAATTTATCAATTGTGTTTTTCTCCATATACTTCGGTATAGTTTTTTTCCTAGTTGTTTTAGAGATTACAAAATACATATTTAACCTTTCACAATCTACTTAAAATCAGTATTTTCCATTTTATTTGGCATATAGAAACCTTACCATCTGTTGCTGAGGTTGGATAATTCCTATTGTTCGTCTTCAACTTTATTGACTTTCTTCTACCCTCTCCATTCTGCTGTCCAGCTCATTTAGTGAGCGGTTTTTTTTTTGAGTTTATTACACTTTTAGTCCTAAAATTTCTATTTGGTTCTTATTTATATCTTCTATTTCTTTGTTGAGAATTTCTATCTTTCTATTCAAGTGCTTATCTTTATTTTTTTATGTATATACATATTTTTAAAACACAATTCACTGCCTATTTTTAAACCCTGGGTCATTTATATTCAGGATGCATACAATAATTTTTGTTTTGTTTTTAATTTAAATTGTACAATGGATCAGAAATCACTTTTAACTAATTAGCTTAAATTGGCTAGAAAAATATGTTGATTCCTAATTATTGAGTCTTCTTAAGTAAGATAAATGAACTAGCTAATGAAGATAGCCTGTTTCTCTCCTCAACATCACTAAATGATAAAATTGACCAGAGAGGAGAGACCAAGGAGAAACTCTCCTTGCCCAAACAAACAAGGGTTTGGAAAAGGAGGAGCATTTACTTCTTTTTTTTTTTTTTTTTTTTTTGCGTTTTCAAATGATTTTAGATTTTATTTTTTCACTGGGTAAAAATGTTTACATTTATTTTTCTTCACCACTTTTTTTTTTTTAATTTTTTGTTTATTGCAGTAACATTGGTTTATAACACTGTAAAAATTTCAGGTGTACGTCATTGTACTTCTATTTCTGCATGACTACATCATGTTCACCACCAAAATACTAATTACAACCCATCACCACACACATGTACCGAATTATCTCTTTCACCCTCCTCCCTCCCACCACCGCTCTGGTAACCACAAATCCAATCTCTGTCCCTATGTGTTTGTTTATTGTTGTTATTGTCTACTACTTAATGAAGGAAATCATACGGTATTTGACCTTCTCCCTCTGACTTATTTCACTTTGCATTATATCCTCAATGTCCATCCATGTTGTCACAAATGCCTGGATTTCATTGTTTCTTATGGCTGAGTAGTATTCCATTGTGTATATATACCACAGCTTCTTTATCCATTCGTCCCTTGATGGGGACTTAGGTTGCTTCCAAGTCTTGGCTATTGTGAATAACGCTGCAATGAACACAGGGGTGCATGTACCTTTGCAAATTGGTGTTTTCAAGTTCTTTGGATAAATACCCAGCAGTGGAATAGCTGGATCATATGGTAGTTCTATCCTTGATTTTTTGGGGACTCTCCATACTGTTTTCCATAGTGGCTGCACCAGTTTGCACTCCCACCAGCAGTGTATGAGAGTTCCCTTTTCTCCACATCCTCTCCAACACATATTGTTTCCTGTCTTGTTAATTATAGCCATTCTGACTGGCGTGAGGTGATATCTCATTGTAGTTTTGATTTGCATTTCCCTGATAGTTAGTGATTTTGAACATCTTTTCATGTGTCTGTTGGCCATCTGTATATCTTCTTTGGAGAAATGTCTGTTCAGGTCTTTTGCCCATTTTTTAATTGGGTTGATAGTTTTTTTGTTGTTGAGATGCATGAGTTCTTTGTATATTTTGGAGATTAAGCCCTTATCAGATGTATGGTTTGCAAATATCTTCTCCCAATTGTTAGGTTGTCTTTTCGCTTTGTTGATGGTTTCCTTTGCTGTGCAGAAGCTTTTTAGTTTGATGTAGTCCCATTTGTTTATTTTTTCTATTGTTTCTCTTGCCTGGTCAGATGTGGTGTTTGAAAAGATGTTGCTAAGACCGATGTGGAAGAGCGAACTGCCTATGTTTTCTTCTAGAAGTTTCATAGTTTCAGGTCTTACATTCAAGTCTTTAATCCATTTGGAGTTAATTTTTGTGTATGGTGTAAGGTAAGGGTCTACTGTCATTTTTTTGCATGTGGCTATCCAGTTTTCACAACACCATTTGTTGAAGAGACTTTCTTTTCCCCATTGTATGTTCTTGGCTCCTTTGTCAAAGATTAGCTGTCCATAGATGTGTGGGTTTATTTCTGGGCTTTTGATTCTATTCCATTGATCTGTGTGTCTGTTTTTGTGCCAGTACCATCCTGTTTTGGTTACTATAGCTTTGTAGTATATTTTAAAATCAGGGAGTGTGATACCTCCAGCTTTGTTCTTTTTTCTCAGGATTCCTTTAGCTATTCGGGGTCTTTTGTTGTTCCATATAAATTTTAGGATTCTTTGTTCTATTTCTGTGAAAAATGTTGTTGGAACTTTGATAGGGATTGCATTGAATCTATAGATGGCTTTAGGAAGTATGGACATCTTAACTATGTTAATTCTTCCAATCCAAGAGCACGGAATATCTTTCCATTTCTTTGTGTCTTCTTCAATTTCTTTCAGCAATGTTTTATAATTTTCAGTGTACAGATCTTTCACCTCTTTGGTTAAGTTTATTCCTAGGTATTTTATTCTTTTTGTTGCAATTGTAAATGGGATGGTATTCTTAATTTCTCTTTCTGCTACTTCGTTGTTAGTGTACAGAAATGCAACTGATTTTTGTATGTTGATTTTGTATCCTGCAACTTTACCATATTCGTTTATTACTTCTAAAAGTTTTCTGGTGGATTCTTTAGGGTTTTCTATATATAAAATCATGTCATCTGCAAATAGTGACAGTTTCACTTGTTCCTTTCCAATTTGGATCCCTTTTATTTTTTTCTCTTGCCTGATTGCTCTGGCTAGGACTTCCAGTACTATGTTAAATAGGAGTGGTGACAGTGGGCATCCTTGTCTGGTTCCTGTTCTTAGAGGGATAGCTTTCAGTTTTTCACCATTGAGGATGGTATTAGCTGTGGGTTTCTCATATATGGTCTTTATTATGTTGAGGTACTTTCCTTCTATACCCATTTTCTTCAGAGTTTTTATCATAAATGGATGCTGTATCTTGTCAAATGCTTTCTCTGCATCTATTGAGATGATCATGTGATTTTTGTTCTTCATTTTATTAATGTGGTGTATCACGTTGATTGATTTGCGAATGTTAAACCATCCCTGTATACCTGGAATAAATCCCACTTGATCATGGTGTATAATCTTTTTAACGTATTGTTGTATGCGATTTGCTAGTATTTTGTTGAGGATTATCGCATCGATGTTCATCAGTGATATTGGCGTGTAATTTTCTTTTTTTTTTTGTGTTGTCCTTGTCTGGTTTTGGTATCAGGGTAATGTGAGCTTTGTAGAATGAGTTAGGGAGCTTCCCCCCCTCCTCAATTTTTTGGAAGAGTTTGAGAAAGATAGGTATTAAGTCTTCTTTGAATGTTTGGTAGAATTCACCAGGGAAGCCGTCTGGTCCTGGACTTTTATTTTTTGGGAGGTTTTTGATTACTGTTTCGATCTCCTTAATGGTGATTGGTCTATTCAAATTCTCTACTTCTTCTTGATCCAGTTTTGGAAGGTTGTATGATTCTAAGAATTTATCCATTTCTTCCAGATTGTCAAATTTGTTGGCATATAGCTTTTCATAGTATTCTCTTATAATCTTTTGTATTTCTGAGGTGTCTGTTGTAACCTCTCCTCTTTCATTTCTGATTTTACTTATTTGTGCCTTCTCTCTTTTTTTCTTGGTGAGTCTAGCTAAAGGTTTGTCTATTTTGTTGATCTTTTCAAAGAACCAGCTCTTGGTTTTATTAATTTTTTCTATGTTTTTTTTTGGTCTCTATTTCATTTATTTCTGCTCTGATTTTTATTATTTCCCTTCTTCTACTGATTTTGGGCTTTGTTTGTTCTTCTTTTTCCAGTTCCTTTAGGTGCATTGTTAGATTGTTTATTTGAGATTTTTCTTGTTTGTTGAGATAGGCCTGTATCGCTATAAACTTCCCTCTTAGAACCGCTTTTGCTGTATCCCATAAATTCTGGCATGTCATATTTTCATTTTCCTTTGTCTCCAGGCATTTTTTGATTTCTTCTTTGATTTCTTCATTAACCCAGTCGTTGTTCAGTAGCATTTTGTTTAATCTCCATGTATTTGTGGCTTTTCTGATTTTCTTCCTATAGTTGATTTCTAGTGTCATACCGTTGTGGTCAGAAAAGATGCTTGGTATTATTTCAATCTTCTTAAATTTATGGAGACTTGTTTTGTGGCCTAATATGTGATCAATCCTGGAGAATGTTCCATGTGCATTTGAAAAGAACGTGTATTCTTCGGTTTTTGGATGGAATGCTCTGTATATATCTACTAGGTCCATCTGTTCTAGTGTGTCGTTTAAGGCCAATGTTTCCTTATTGATCTTCTGTTTGGATGATCTATCTGTTGGTGTAAGTGGAGTGTTAAAGTCCCCTACTATTATTGTGTTACTGTCTATTTCTGTTTTTATGTCTGTTAATAATTGCTTTATATATTTAGGTGCACCTACATTGGGTGCATAGATATTTACAAGTGTTATATCCTCTTGTTGGATTGATCCCTTGATCATTATGTAATGCCCTTCTTTGTCTCTTTTTACAGTTTTTGTTTTAAAGTCTATTTTGTCTGATATGAGTACTGCTACCCCAGCTTTCTTTTCATTGCCATTTGCGTGGAGTATCTTTTTCCATCGCTTCACTTTCAGTTTGTGAGTGTCTTTAGGTCTGAAGTGTGTCTCTTGTATGCAGCATATATATGGGTCTTGTTTTTTTATCCAGTCAGCCACCCTATGCCTTTCAATTGGAGCATTTAGTCCATTGACGTTTAAAGTAGCTATCGATAAGTATGTACTTACTGCCATTTTTTAACTTTTTTTTTTTTTTCTCAGTGTTTTAGTAGTCCTTCTCTGTTCCTTACTTCTTCTATACAGAATTGATGGTCACCTTAGTTTGACCTCTGTCTGAAAGCTGTACTCTTAACTCCCCTCCTCCCTCCTTTTATGTTTTTGATATCATATCTAACCTCTTTTTTGTGCATTTGTATCCATTACGTTCTAATCATGGAAATAGATAATTTTTCCTATTTGTGGCCTTCTCTTTTCCCCTTAAATCAGTCCCTTTAACATTTCTTGTAGCACTGGTTTCTTGGTGACAAACTCCTTTAATTTTTGCTTATCTGGGAAAATTTTGATCTCTCCCCTTCCATTTTGAATGATAACCTTGCTGTGTAGAGTATTCTTGGCTGTAAGTTTTTTCCTTTTAGCACTTTAAATATATCGTGCCATTCTCTTCTAGCCTGTAAAGTTTCTGCTGAGAAGTCAGCTGATAGCCTTATGGGGTTTCCTTTGTATGTAACTTTACATTCTCTTGCGGCTTTTAGGATTCTCTCTTTATCTTTAATTCTGGACATTTTGATTATGACGTGTCTTGGTGTGGGCCTCTTTGGGTTCATCTTGTTTGGGGCTCTCTGTGCTTCCTATACCTGGATGTCTGTTTCCTTCCTTAGGTTAGGGAAGTTTTCATCTATTATTTCTTGAAATAGATTCTCTGCCCCCTTGTCTCGCTCTTCTCCTTCCGGGACACCTATAACACGGATGTTAGTGCGCTTGATGTTGTCCCAGAGGTCCCTTAGACTGTCCTCACTCTTTTTAATCCTTTTCTCTTTTACCTGTTCACCTTGGGTAATTTCTTCTAGTCTTTCTTCCAGCTCACAGATCCGTTCTTCTTTATCATCTACTCTGCTTTTGAGTCCCTCTAATGAATTTTTCATTTCCAGTATTGTATTCGTCATTTCTGATTGGTTCTTTTTTATATCTTCCATTTCTTTGTTGACATTCTCACTGAGTTCATCTATTCTTCTCCCCAGATCAGTGAGCATCCTTAACACTCTTAGTTTGAACTCTCTGTCGGGTAGGTTGCTCATTTCTGTTTCACTTAGTTCCTTTTCTGGGGTTTTGTCCTGTTCCCTTACTTGGAATGTATTCTTTTGCCTCCTCATTTTGTCTCTTTCCCTGTGCTTGTGTCTAGGTATTAGGTAGGTCAGCTACGTCTCCTGCTCTTGGATAGGTGACCTTATGTAAGTGATGCCTTAGGAGGCTTCCAGTGTGCTTCCCTCAGTTCTCAATGTTCCAGGGGTGGCCCCTATGTGGGCTACGTGTGTCCTTCTATTGTGGCCTGTTAGCTCTCCCTATAGGTGCCCAGGGAGGCTGAGTTATGCTCCTGGCCAGCTGTTGTAATGCTCAGCTGCTTGTAGTTGTTGTGGGCCCTTCAGTCTCTTTATCAGGTGTGGGGAGCCCCAGCACAGTTGGCTGTAAGTTCTAATACCACATTTGTGTTGCAGTATTTCTTTTAACTGAGTAGGCCCCCAGCTTGGCAGGTTGTTAGGCTCAGGGCCTTACAATTGCTGTAAGCCTCTAGCCTATTAGGTCTCTTGTCAGCTCTCTGAGGATTGCAGCTGGGTGGGGCTGGCCTCAGGCACAGGAGCACCCAATTGTTTCAGGCTTTGGAAGGTGGGGCAAACCTCCTATGTGGGTCTTTGAGAAGCACAAGTCTTCTGCAGCTGACAAGCCCTGTTGCCCACAGGTCCACACACACAGTCAACACAGTCCTGCCCCATGTGAGCGCCCCGACCTCTCCAAGCAGACCCAGTCTCACCACGGTGGGAGCCCCACACGCTCCGCCACTGCCCCACACTCTCCATCCACTCCTTGTGCACACCCTGCCCGCTCAAGTTGGCTCAGTTGGCTCAGTTGCCAGGCTGCAGAGAATCCAGTCACCAATCTATGCAGGCCCACACATTGCCTGAGGGCTTGTTGTTGGGTGGGGCCAGTCTCTAGGGTGGGCTGCCTGCTCTGGCTGAGCTGGATTAAATCGGTGCTCTAGCGGGTGGAGCAGACCCTGGGCTAGCAGGCCTCAGGGAGAACTCCAATGGCGTCTGTGTCAGCACGCTCACACCAGGCCCCAACAATGGCCGCCGCCAATGTCCCAGTCCCTGGAGAGGTCTCACCCCTCACCGAGATGCACTCAGGGCCTATTAGGTGAGTCTCTTGTCACCAAAGCACTGTGCACCTTACTTTCTGGTGATTTTAGGATGCTTTCTGGAACGGGTGAGTTTGTGCGCGGGCCCTTTAAGAGACAGTTTTAGTTTCTTTTTGAACCGGGTTTTCTGGGGGTACTCCCCAATGCTTTAGTAGCAGGCAAAGTCAGATATTATGCCGCTGGTGTAGATTGTGCTGGGTCCACAAAATGCCCACAGCGGGGGCGCTCCCCGGGTCAGGGCCCCGCGCCTCCAGGGAGGCTGCGTACCTGTGAGCTGCTCCCGGCGGCCGTGACGCTGGCGGCTTGTGAAGGCCGCATTTTTCCTCTCCGGATGGGGGTCTCTGCCTCTTCTACCCCAGTTAGGATTGTCCGTTGTTGCAGGAGTTCCTCTTATCCAGTTTTCAGTTCTGTCTCAGGGGTAATTTTCCCACGAGTAGTTGTAAATTGGCTGTGTCCACGGGAGGAGGTGAGTTCCGAGTCTGCCTACGCCGCCATCTTGACTCCGCCTCGCTACTCTTCACTCAGGAGCATTTACTTCTAAGGTAGCTGAGCAGCAGTCTAACCTTGGGCTGCTGAGGTTTACAACTTGCTCGTTCAGATGATGATTTCAGTTGCCTCCCTCTTGAAGTTCTTTGATGTAACAAGCAAAACAACTTAGTGGGCACTCAGCAGTGTGCAAGTCTTAGTTTAAGAGTGCTAAGTAAATAGCATCATATACACGAGGGAAACACCAAGATCATAAGATTTTTCTACCTTGGCACTAGAAATTGGAAATTATTAGTGGAATAATGGTATGATAAGAGCTATCATAGTATTTTCCCTTTTATTTGCCATGTCCAATAAACAGGCCTGTTTCCTTTAGTGGTACCTGGTTCTAAAGTGTGCTTAATTTGATTGAAATGTGGCCTGGGCAAGGAAGGCTTGAAATAGGATGAATTTGTTAGCTCAGTAGTCATTTCGGGACATACTGGCAAGATGAGAATGTCAGCAGGATAGGGTTAGGAAGGTGTTTGTGAGAATAAAACTGGAATGTAGTAACTACTATATCTGTGATGTACCAGCCATCTCTTATGCCCCATTTCTGATCCTCTCAGCTTCACCCATCTGTGGATCAGCTGCTGCTGTGGGCTCTGATGAACTTTGCACAGATGCAGTCTAACTGTCTCACCTCACGCTATATAGCTCTCACCTCTGCTTTGAGGCTTCCCTGTTCACCGAACATGGGGCACTGCGGGGTTCTGCAAGTCAGCAAGAGTTAATGACTTTTGCAGCAAAAACTTTGATTGGTGGAAGTTGGTAGCAAATTATTTCCCTTTCCCCTTGCTCTGTGCACTCAACAAATGTAGTTTGTATGGTTTCAAAGGGGAAGGGCTCAGGAAATCAGACAATCAATTGCATTTATTGGCAGCCACCTGATAACACATATTCTTATTAGCTCTCCCTCCATCCCTGTTTCACTCTCTTTGTGTCTCTCTCCTGCTCCCCGCACTGTAGTCCCTAATCACACATTAGCACTTAAAGCTTTGTCTAATGTTCTATTTTCTGGGGAACATTGGCTAAGACACATAATAACATTATTACTTAATTAAGAGGCCCATGTGAAGTATAATAAAATATGAGATAAGCATTTCCAGTTGAATATGGATATTAAATAATTATGTTTAGTTTACCGCAATGAAATTTGTTTGCTTCAATTTTCAAATTTAATTTCCACTTCCTCTTTCCACTGCTGCGCACTCAGGGGGACTCTGGTCTTCAGCCTTTTAACAGGTGTGTGCTGGGGAATCTGTGCTCAATAAATAGTTGTTAATGACTTTTGAGTTGTTTTAATAGAAACTTAAGCAATACATAATATGAGGGTAAAACTGATTTTTATATCCCCTCAGAATTACATAACACACTACGCACAGGTTTATAATATCTTTGGGTCTTTAAAATAGTCATGTGAGGTAAGCAGGGAAGCAGGTTTATATATCTTGTATAGGACTGTAACTGGGGTTCAGGGAGATATAGAGACTTACCTTAGGTCGCAGAGGAGATATTGTCAGAACCAGAGTCACAGGTTTACCAAAGTTTTGTTTTTCTCCCTTGATCACTTTTACATCAGGAGTTTACAATCATTGGGTCTTGTAAATGAATATCTTGAATGCATCTATTGGCGACATCTGTAATACAGTCTGAGCTTTCAGTTGATGTTGATAAAAAGTTTTCTAGTTTATATAATGTAATAGAAAATATACATAGTCACGCGCCACATGATGTTTCGGTCAACCATGGACCGCTAAGATTAGTACCATGTAGCCCAGGCGTGCAGTAGGCTATACCATCTAGGTTTGTGTAAGTACATTCTATGATGTTCGCACAATGACAAAATCACCCAACAACGCATTTCTGAGGATGTATCCCCGTCTTTAAGTGACGCATGACTGTAATATGTGACAATGTGAACTTGAAATAAGTTAATCAATTCTATAAAAGAAGCAAGTTGCATTTTACCTAGACTTCATCTTGACAGATCAAATAATTTATAATGATTATTATCCTAAATATATTTCATTTGTTTATTTTAAACTATACATTTTTCAAAGCTCAATCCTTACACATCCTCATTAAAGTTCTCATTGGAACAAACTGTAAGATTGGCTATTTCTGCAAAGAAGAGGAGAGATTTCTGTTCTGTTTATTGAGTGTAGTCTTATAAAGCTATAGGGGAATTTATATCCATAGCTCTAGTATATACTAATAAAATACATAAGCATAAATAATCAATATTTGAAAGCAAATACATTATATCCAAAGTGTGTAATATGCATAATGTGCTATAAATAACTACATAGTTTATTTTTTATATATCTGGACTAATCTTTGTACTATAAAAATTAAATAGTATTTTTAAATATAAAATATTTTGAAAGATTTTTGACCATCAAACTAAATTAAATGAAGGTACACTATTTCTTTACTACATATTTTTTCTCTTTTGATAGGTTGTGTCTGTTTTTCACTGTGCGATTTCTCAAAGGATGGTTGAGGCATAAAATGTGTAATAATTAGTTACTGCTTAGATATCAACAAATCCTACTTCAGTACTTTCTGTATGTACAGTAAAGGGGAAACCGAAATATTTTTTTCTATGTGTCAACATTCTCACTCCTCGTACTTCATTAAATCAAGATGATAAAAATCCCTGAAGACTGAAGTACAAATTTTAGAGCTGTATTGATTTAACCTTCCCTTTGTAAATATTTCATAGTTCTATGATGTGCAAATGCAGCCACACACAGAACAAAGGATTTCACTTTTCTGTTAGTATGCAGAGGGGGTAACTGACAGCTTTTATTATTCCATTTAGAAAATAATACATATGAAAATGTGTAAGGATATTTTGTCATTATTTTGGATGTCAAGAAGAATTGATGAAACATGGTTTTTAAAGCAAAAGTTTTGTAGAGAATATTTAAAATGTGTCATTTTTCAAAGGTAAATCCATTTACCTTTTATAATTTAAAATTATTTCTCTTATTATTTTATTTATTGTTTTTTTTCAAATAGGAGGCTTTTTTGTTGTCGTTGTTGGTCTTTTATCTCTCCTTCATTGACACTGTGAGGAAACTCAGGATTTAAATATGTGATATTATGGAAGCTTCCATATCAACACACTGTGCTGTGAAGTCACACACGACTGTGAAGTCATGGGTAAAAATAAATATATTTCCTTGAAAGATCAATCAAGGAAGAAGTAACCTTTCTCATCTAAGGGTTGGGAGTAAGGCTGTAAAAATGACAAATATGTTATACTCTGTTTAATGTTTTCTCTTTTTAAGCTTTATATAAAAATAAAGCCATAGTCAGCCTACAAGATTTTTGCGAATGCTGATATATTAAGACATAACAAAATTAGTTTTCTTCTCATAGAAATGACATCAAAAAGGGGATGATTATTTGTTATTTCAATACTTACTTTGCTAAGAGGGAGGCAGAGAAAATGGATATGGATCTATGGTGAATGATAAGAGACTAGTATCATGAAATATCAGTGTGACCTACTTCATTAAACAAAAAGTTTGGTAATTATGTACACACACGTACACAAACACTTTAGGGAAAGACTATTACAGACTCATAAACTAGCAACTTCGGTGCACTGAAACAAAAATTCAATCCACACCAAGGCAAATTGCATTCAGAATTCTAGGAATACAGTGATGAAGTTCACCTATAAAGACAGAATTTCTGCAAACAGGGGCCGGGGCCTTTCACTAGAGGGCAAACTTTAATCAGTACAGATAGATGTTTCAGTATTTCATCTGTGCTGAATTTTCTTATAAAATTTTCCCATGAAAATACAATAAATACAGATATACAAAAGGAAGGCTAATTATATTCAATTTCTTGTACTAATTCTTTATGACTGGATGGCTCGTTTTTATTACAAGATCACTAGGCTGTGTGAGTATGTGTTGTGTGTGTGTGTGCAAGTTTTCACTCGTTATGTGTAAGTGTGTGGTATTCTACCATGTGGTCTCACTTAAAGTGAGTTTTATTTTCTTGAAGACAGTTTAGACTTTCTTGATTTTAACATTTCTGATTATTCCCTGATAGTGTTTTCTCTAGAAGATGTCTAGATTTCTCATCACACATTCAAGTTAAAGCAAAGGGAAAGTATGGGTCTTTCTCTCCAAGCCTGCTCTGTTATCATTGAATATATACATACGACATCTTGTTATTTGGGAATCGTAGCCATTTTTTGATCTCAAAGGCTACTGTGTCTTCGTTATTTTCAACTCCTTTCCCTGTACATATTTCCAGGTCAAAATTGGCCATTTTTCTCCCATTGTATTGTAATAACTGAAATATGGTTACTTATTTCATTCAGCAAGTATTTATTGATCACTTACCATGTACTAGATATATCCCTTCAATGTAAATTTGAGTGTAGAAAGACCTGTATCTTTAGGACAATCTGTTTTACTTATCTGCCCCATTCTTAAGTTTTAAAAAGTGTCCAGGCATGATGCAGTCACTTCTTGGATGTAAATGACCTGGGCTGGTGTCTGGCTGCACGCCCAGTTGTAGCAACAGTGCGGGATAGGTTATGGAGAGACCAAAGAAAATATTGAGAGACGGCCTATGAGCCGTAAAGGTTTACTGGGTCTTGAATGTCCAGGAGCGGCCAGCTGGACGGTGGTATGCACCTGCACCCGCCACAGTGCACAGGGACGGGCGTTGCTTATACTGGTGGGAACAAAGGCTACGTGCTTGCCAAGAGGGACTGTCCTTGGTACACAGTGTTCCCGGGAACAGTAGCTCACGTGCAAGGGCTCTGTGTTCCCTCAGGATGTGATGTTCTTTGACAGAAACAGCTACGATACCGGATGGTTGGCGTCCTGTCCAGAAGGACCCATGGTTGTTATAGGGCACATAGACTAGTGCCCCCACACCTGGAGTATAAAAATAAATATTTCATGGAAGGGTCCATCAAGGAAGAAGCAACCTTTCCCATGTAAGGATTGTGAGGTTTTCTTTTTCTTTTTTAGGTGAGCCACCCCCCCACTCTCATGCGTGTTGCTGGGCTTGTTGTGCCCCTGCTCGCTCCAGGGCCAGTCTCCAAAGGCCTTTTAGGCTTTTGTCTAGTACCCTTTTAGGCTCACGCCTGCCCGGCAGCTTTCGGGAAGGGCCTGGTTCTTCTAGCCACAGCGTCCCATAGTGGCCCCAGCAGAGACACAGCTGGGCAGGCAGGGGGATCTCGCTTGGGGGCTGCAGGGCGGGGCAGCACCTGACTCCCATAGGCCGGGGTGTGCTCTGAGTGCTGGGTGCTAATGAGGAGCCGTAGGGGGTGGGGGAAGGAGGGGGTGACTTCTGTGCCTGAAAGACCCTCTGGCTGCTGTGAGCATGGATGGGGTGGAGATGGCTTTAACCCCAGTTAAAGGTGAGGAAACAGGCTCAGAGAAAGGACTAGTGTGGTCTGGGGTGGGGCCCTTCAACAAAGAAGCTGACTTCCTGGGACAATGCCACCTGCTCCTCTCGATGCCCCCTAGGCCAAGTTCACAGGCAGACCCCCCTCCAGAACCTCTAGCTTCACCCTGGGGGACACTCGCCAACCCCCAAACTCCTCAGGCTTTCTCCCAGCCCCCTCTAGTGGATAGGAATTGTTCTGGTCCCTCATCCCTCAGCAAGCACCCTGAGAAGCACGTTCAGGCGGCACCAGCCTCCTGGAGCAACGCCCAGAATACAGGATCTCAGGGCCCCATTGTTCCTTTTGGAGTGGAGGGGAGACTGGTCTGCCTGAATCCGGAAAGGCTGTTTCACGGGTTGACCCCCATCTGGGCCAGCCCCCCAGGCAAGCCCCACTTGGAAAATGTGTCTATGATGCGAGGGAGACAAAGTAAGTAAAGGGAACAGAAAATGCATATTGCATCTGTTTATTTATTTCGTTTGTTCAATATTAAAATGAATGTAAACAAATGTTTATTGAACACCTTCTACGTCCCAGGCAATTTGTAGCCATATGAGAACTGTGAAGAATGAACAAAACAGACAATACGCCCCAAGGAGCTTACATGCTGCTGGGGGAAGTAGACAGCAAACAATAAACATATAAATAAGTAAGTAATTTATATGATATAGTTAGAAGGTTAGAAGTCCTACGGGGAAGAAAGAAAAATCAGATTAGGGTAAAGGTGATCAGGAGTGCTAGTGGGCAGTGGCATCATGGGATGATAAGGATAGGCCTCCTTGGAAAGATAAGGTGTGAACTGAGAGTTCAAAGGGGGGAGAAAACTAGCCAAGCAGATCTTTGGGAAAGGACCCTTCAGTCAGGACAAACACCCAGGGCAAATTGGAAGAAGGCCAGTGTGATTATGGAGCAGCTGAGTGAAGTAAGGGAGGAAATACATTATATAGGGCTGATGAGTGACCTGATTTATGGTTGAAAAGAAGCATCTGGCTGTTGTGCTGAGAATAGACCATCAAGGGGGAAGGGCAGAAGCAGCACAGCAGGAAGGAGGCTTGAAGGCATCCAAGTGGGAGATGAAGGTGACTCAGACTTGGGGGGTAGCAGTGCAGGTAGTAGGAAGTGAACAAATTCTAGATGTTTTGAACACATTAAAGTTCTAGATAATGGGATATGAAAGAAAATGAGAAGTCAAAGATGATGCCACAGTTTGCGCTTAAACATTCACGGAGATGGAGTTGCCATCAAAAAAATTGTAGGAGAATGCAGGGGTGTAGGTTTGGGTGAGGTAAGATCAGATGTTCTGTTTTAGACAACCAAGTGGGCAAGTAAAGAAGTCAGCTGCATGAGTCTAGATTTCCAGAGAGAGGTCTAGACTAGGGATATCAACTTAAGAGTCATTAGTATATAGAAAATATTGAAAACCAGTTGGTTGGATGAGATCTCTGGTGGGAGTGGGTGTTGATAGAGACAAGAAGAGGTACATGAAATGTTGGCTTACCCTAACATTAGGAGGCTGAGAGGAGACTTCTCTTCTCCCAAGAAGATGGAGAAGGTGAAGTACGTGAAAAACAAAGATAGTGTTTTGTCCTGGAGGCAAATTAAGAAGTATGTCAAGGAGGAAGGAATGATCCACTATGGTAAATGCTGCTGATAGGTCGAGGAGGGAGAGGATTGGGAAGTAACATTTCAGAAAATGTGGGGGGTTCAAATAAAAAACTTTAATTCCTTTTCTTTGCAAGATAAATACCAGAATCTTCAAGAGGCCATAACTCTATAGTCATTAAAAACACATTTTCAGAGTCAGATAGATCTTGGCTTGAGTCTCAGCTCTGTCCGCCATTAGTTTGTGACTTTGGGATAGTAACTTAACCTTCATGAACCTCAATTGCCTCATTTGTAAAAAAGTAGTAATAATATTTGCATCACAAGGTGGTTGGGGAATTAAATATTTAAGTGCTGGTCTTCTTGGCGCTTGATGAGTGCTAATAAATGGAAGTTGTTATGATTGTCATAATTATAGTTATAATAATTATTAAGCCTTATAGTCGAGGCTGCCTCAAATGTGGTCCTAATACCTCTCTGGCCTGCTTGCTCACTATGGCCCAATATGGTCTTTCTGGTCAAAGTAGCTGCTCACCATCCCTGGAATGTTCTTTGTGTTTTCTCTCTCCCATTGTTAGTCCATGTGTTTTCCTCAGGTTAGAATACCTTCCACCTCTCCCTGCCTATCAGAATCCTTCCAGTCTGCTTCCTTGCTCAGGTCCTATTCTATTCTGGGCAGCTTCCTTCATCATCCCAGCCAGACATAGCTTTAATATCCTCGGAACTCATCTAACACTAATAACTGCACTATCAATCTGTCTCCAGTATATACTGTATCAAGATGACTAATCTGTTTACGTGTTTCGTCTCTCTCAACTACAGTGTGAGTTCTAAGAGGTTAGAGATTTCTGCGCCTCTTCAAAGGCATGAC
Source organism: Diceros bicornis minor (assembly GCF_020826845.1). Taxonomy (NCBI): domain Eukaryota; kingdom Metazoa; phylum Chordata; class Mammalia; order Perissodactyla; family Rhinocerotidae; genus Diceros; species Diceros bicornis. Next base: position 13,493,942 of record NC_080761.1, read on the forward strand.
CATCATGGTAATTTGTACTGTCCCTCAGGGTTGATTGATGGATGATGATGTTACTTCTTGGGAGTTGGTTTCATACCTGGACTCCTGTCTGCTTTTGAGGGCTAGACTTTAGATATTTTTACCATGGTTAGACAAAGATCCCTTGAAAATTTAGAAGTTTTTTTGTTTTGTTTTGTTTTTTGGTGAGGAAGATTGTCCCTGAGCTAACATCTGTGCCAATCTTCCTCTATTTTGTACGTGGGATGCTGCCACAGCATGACTTGATGAGCGGTATGTAGGTCTGGGCCTAGGATCCAAACCCACAAACTCCAGGCTGCTGAAGCAAAGTGTGCGAACTTAACCACTACGCCACCAGGCTGGCCCCAAGAAGTTTTTAAAGATGTTCAGATGGTAAAAGAAAGGCTGTGAGACCTTGAGTGAGTAACTGTACTTCTCAAGATAATAAAAGGGTGACCTTTAGGACTAAATGAGAAAGTGATGTAAAATGCCTAAAAGATACTCAGCACAGAGAAACACTAAAAGTAATTATTTGCTGTTATTAATCATTAAAGCACATTTTTGTATAAAACTTTGTGTTTCTGCAATGTGGATATTTCACATTTAAGTAAACTTTATTAGGGTCCTTTTATGGGCTAGGTACTGTGTTGGGTGCTTTCTTAGTTGTTACTACATTTAATTCCTAAAACAATCTTACAACTCTGGAAAAAGGTTTTTTTAAATAAATGAGTGATTTGAGTTTCAGAGTGGTTAAGCAACTTGTCTAACGTCACACATTTAATGTCTCCAGATTCCAAGTTTAATGTTCTTTCATATGTATTAACAACAATTATAATATCAATCTTTATTAAGAACTGAATTTGTATAGGGCATTATACTCAGTCACATATTTACATCATTTCATCCTCACAATACGCCTATGAGGAAGCTGCCAAAGACCCAGCTGAGATTCAAGGAAGTCAAACCATTTGCCCAAGATCATGCAGGTAGGGATTGTAGAGCAAGGATTTAAATCCAACTGGAAGCAACCTAAGTGCCCATCAAGGGATGAATGGATAAAGAAGATGTGGTATATACACACAATGGAATACTCCTCAGCCATAAGAAACGATGAAATCCAGCCATTTGTGACAACATGGATGGACATTGAGGGTATTATGCAAAATGAAATAAGTCAGAGGAAGAAGGTCAAATACCGTATGATTTCCCTCATTAAGTAGTAGATAACAATAACAAGAAACAAACACATAGAGACAGAGATTGGATTGGTGGTTACCAGAGGGGAAGGGGGGAGGGAGGAGGGCGAAAAGGATAATTCGGCACAAGTGTGTGGTGATGGGTTGTAATTAGTATTTGGGTGGTGAACATGATGTAATCTATGCAGAAATAGAAGTATAATGATGTACACCTGAAATTTATACAATGTTACTGCAATAAACCAAAAAAAAGAGAGGAAAAAAAAAATCCAACTCCGTCTGATTCTGAAGTCAGTGGTTGTCCTACTCTTTACAACACCCATCATTTCAGAGGCTTATTCCTATTAGATGAGAATCTATTTGATCGGGGTAAAACAGGTGTTTTGCCTCAATGTGACAACACTGTAGACTGTCACAGGCCGGGATACACTGGTCTGAGACCTCTTGCTTGGTTTTTACTTGAACTGCTCATGGAACTCCTGAAACGCCGTCAGCATCTTGAACTCCATGTCATGCCTCTCCTTCTTTGCTTGAGAAACTCCCACGCATTCCTCAAACCTTAGAATAGCTGATCCCTCTTCTGAGAAGCCTTTCCTTCTACTTCTAGTCTCTATAGAAGCTGTATTTCTGATGTGTTCTCAAAAAGTTTGTTGAATGAGCAAATAAATAAAAATTAATTCTCCTCAATGTCTTTTGCTATTTCCCTATGCTCAGTGATTCATTCTTCAGCAAAACAATTTCTTTTCTCAACTGTTGAGACTGTGCTTCTCTAGTTCCCACTCTGAAGTGGTTCCCCTCTTCCTATATGTTGGGAGCAAGAACTTTATTTTATTTAAGGAGGTTGTACTAGATCATTCCGGATTTTACATATCATTTCTTTGTTCATAAGCCACCATTACCTCTGCTCTTTCCAGCTTTGGCGAGTGAGGTTTTCTCTGAAGCTGAGTTTTGCTCCTTTTTGTTCTTGTCTGAATTCCTGCCCGCTTTTGTCTTTGGGTAGTCTGTATTTAAAAAAAAATAGTTTCTTGATGAGCTAAAAACCATGTCCCAAACAATCATGAATGAAATATTATATAGATAGAAAATCACAAACATTAATGCTGTGACCATCCAAATTTCCTCTGACTCAGAGGATGAGGGAAGAGGTGTGGTCAGAATGACTTCTGCCTTATACATCCCTACCTTATGGGCTTCTCTTTAGCGATTCTGGGCGAGGCTGTCTTAACTGGCCAAAAGCTAGTGTCTCCTCTGGGTGAATAGGGAATAACTCTTACTGGAGTAGTTTCCATCATCTTACCGCACTCTTTCCTCCCTTGATTAGATGCTACAGAAACCAGGGTTGGAATTAGCTACTGGAGGCAGCCATCACAATAAAGGGCCTAGTAGAGACTTGAGACATGGCACATTTCTTTAGAGAGGAGCTTTACATTACACTACATTAGACTACATTATTAACATAAATAATGCTACAGAAATAACACTACATTATTATTACTAGAAGCATGTAAGTGGCATTATAGCCTATATTGGCAATTGATCAGGCTGTGCTCTCTGTCAGATCCAGGTTCAAATCCTATTTCTGCAGTTTCTTAGAAGCCATCATCTTAGACAAATTATTTAACTTCTTTGAGGTCCGGTTTACTCATCTTTAAGTATATAATCATAGCTCATTAAAATTTGACAGTATATGTATGATGTGACAGTGTCTGCATATAATAGGCACTCAATAAATAGTGGATTTTACATGTTATATAGCAGTTTATAAAGCATGTTTACATAAAACAAATTCATGGGAAAGATGGTCCCTATCTCCACCACATGCACTAGGAATTTTAATTTCTCTGTCTCCTCTTTAGACCTTTTGCTATCCAGGGCAAGAGATAGCTTTATATTCATATTTTTATCCCATGGGTCTAGTACAGTCCATGGAATGTAGTAAACATTCTTTAATATTTTTTAAATTGAGCTTTGGAGACATTCAGTAACTTCTTCCAGGTCTCTCAGCTAGAAAGTTGCTGATCAATATGGGATGCACATAAGTCATCAGGTCCAATGAGCTTTCCACTCTAGTTTTCCAATGGTTGCGTGTCTAGTAACAATACTACATCCACTCGTGGTCCAGACCTTTAAATAAATTGTTCATTGTTAGGTATGATTTTACTTTAACTAAAAATTCCATCCTTTTATCTCTGTAAGTCTAATTAAATATGCAGTCTTACTATGAAGAATGAGAAATCAGGGCAAAGGCATTAAAGGATGTAGAATCTGCAGTGCCTTCGTAGAGGCCATTCCTTCTTCAGAGTGAAGGCTACAGCTGGAGTGGCATTTAGCTTAAGGCCTTCATAGTTCATTTTTGAGCTCATAGTTAAACATTTCTAAGGCATAAATACTGAGTTGGACACTCTCCTTACATTGGCTATGACAGGGAAAATGTTTGCAAGCCTTTCATTTATATGGTTTGAGGTCAGAATGAAGTTCTATAGATTTCATTGTGATGTTTCTTATCTCTAGACAGATCCTTTCAATTAACTGGTATATACTTTCCCTCAGTGAATATCCGTTGAGAAAAGTAGATGCTAAATGACTCACTTTCATCCCAGAGAACATCTCCCACATTTTAGAATGAAATGTCATAAATAATGATCAACAGCTTTTTGCTTGTTTCGTAGTGGATAGTCAAAGCCAGACTTTTAGTAACTTGACATTCTTGAAAACCACCACATTCCTGAATGAGTCTATTCTCAAACTCCCCAATTAACATGAAGGCATTAAAAAGACCTACTGAGACTATTGTGGTTCAAAATGAGAGAACCTGAAGCATAAAATAGGGTGAAATCTAAATAAAGACTCTTAAGTGCTTGAAAGATACAATATTACAAACTACTATCAGCCGTCAAAAATGATTGTTAACATGGGGTGTATGTGCAGCTAGGGAAGACCAATGAAGAATTCTGAAATCATGGTTTAGTCAAATGATGGCAAATAGGTTTTCACTTGTGGTTCAACCTAACGAAAAATACCGAGGAGCATTGTTTTTTTAAAGACCTTAAAGCTACTTCTCTCTTAGCAGAAAGAGTGCTATGGGTAAGCAGCAATGTGTATACACTGAGTACAAGAAGGAGGGCAACGTCATACATAGTACCAGCTCACCGCTGTGGACCTGGACGAAGCCTCAGGTTGGTTCTGGAGAGAATGTGAATGCATTTCATTACTTCCAGAACTTAATTAAATATATTCTGGATGTCTTCTTAGCAGCTCCCAGATAATTTATCTTAACTCTCTTCTTTTTCAGATTAAATCTGAGGTAGATATCTACAGTATGTCAGTAAATGGGGAGTAGATTATAGGCACTTCAAGTTCTTGGGTTGTTATCTCTTCTAGGACTTGCTGACAACAGGAGCACACTTGGGCAGGTTTCTATATCTCTCTCTTAAAGGGACCCCTTTGGCATCTGGTGAAACATGGCTCTTTGTGCTTTTTGGGCATCTCCAAATGAAAAACCAAGTGCAGATATTACAAGGCCATTGATCAGAGTATCTGTTTTGGAGGATCACTGGCCTTGAGCTACCATAAATAAATAATTTTTTTTAGCATAATTTCCCTCAGGTTATGTTTAACTGTAGTTTAAGCAGGAAGGCAAGAAATGGGTCTCTTGTCTTTCACTGCTCTTCTGTGGTCAGTCTGTAAGAGGCTTTCTATCTAATAATTGTGTATAGTTGCTTCAAGGGAATCTTTCCAGAATCTGCTCCCAAAACTTAATGACTGAGACTACAACAAAAGGCAAAGCTCTAAAACTCATTTCCTTAGGAGGTTGGCTCCTCAGAGGTTGGTATGTTGTGGACCAAAGCATTAAATTATCAAGTTCTTTGATAAAATGTGTATTCATATAATCATAGATCAATCAATGTTTGCATTCCTAATTTCCCTGTGTGACTTACAGTAAATCCCCAAACACGTCCCAAGTCAGTCTTTTCTTCCTTCTTTCCTACTTCCTTCCTTCCTTTATCAATTAGTCACTTAATGAAGGAATGTATAATAAATATTTATCACTTGGTTTAAAATGGTGAATAAAGAATAGACATTACCTGCCCTCTAAGAACTTACTCCCCAGTTGAGGGACTATTGCCTGAATAATATAATGAATTTATAAAGCACTGGCAATGGATGTACATTATTTCAAAATGATACGTATGAAGCCTTATTAAGTGGTCTTGAGGGTGTTTTCAGGAAAGCATCTGTGATCCATTCTTGCTTCTTGCCTGGTTTTTGCCTGTACAGCTAATAACATGAAGAAAAAAATGAATGCCAGGAAACACTCTCCCACATTTTTGTAATGGTTTTCTTCTTCTTTGGTTCTTTTGATTCATCAAGTTAATCTCAAAATCGTTATAGTGGTCAGTTTCAGATAAAGATCTGCTGACGTGCAACAGACAAATGGACACAGCAGATGAAGTGAAACCTGACTCAGAGAAGAGGAAATTGTTTTAAACACATCCTCACTCCCTGTGACACGTACGCCAGCCTCCTGGTAATTTTGAAGATGAACTCAGCTGAATGTACTAGATGAAGAGATTTCTCCCTCTCTTTTCCAGGATTAAAGTATTTGGTTTTAACAAGGACTTCAGACTTAATCTTCGTGTGCTTCCTTATCTTTTCTTGCTCTACTGAGCTTTTTAAACATAAATGCCCTGGAGCAGCGCACCACTCATCCTAAAACACTGGCGGCTCAGAACATGACAATCACAGGGCTCTTTCCCACCAACTATTAGAAACAAATCACAGGCCTCTGTCTCTTCCTTGCACTCAGTGGGGAAAAACCAGCCCCTCAGCCCTCTCCAGCCTCCATGCCTGCGCTGACTGAATCTCCACATCTTGCATTGTGTTCAGGTTGTAACATCTAGTTGTTAACCAGGAAAAGCTTGACTTATTCTAGTTGCTTGGGGGCAAAACAAACAAACAAAAACCTTCCACAAAAGCAGACCCCTGTACTAGGAATGAAAAAATCCAGGGGAGGTGCTCAGAGAAAAGAATTCATTCCCATTTTTCACCCTGTAGCAGAAAGCAATGATGCTATGGTATATAATCTGGTTTTACAAAGTTCTAGAAAGCGAAGAGTGACTTCACCCCCACCCTTGCCCAACACACACACATGTTAAAGTAAAAAGAATGTCCAGTTAGATACTAATACATATAAATCAGACAGTATAAAGTAATAGGGCCATTTTGGAAGAGGAGTGTTTTTGAAGAATAATTGCCTAATGATAAAATGTGTTATATGACTCATCTATGTGATAAAAAGCTCTCAGCAGTTCTCAGGGCTCCTGGGTCTCTCTGTGCTCCACAAGATCAGAGAGAAAAGGCAGGAATAAAAAATGATGGAGAGATGTCCTGTGTGTTCCCCTGCTCTCCTCTCTGCTCCTCATCCCTCACACCCCCTTGGAGTTCTCACAGACCTGCTGACCTTTTCCTTACTGCCCTGTGTGCAGTACAGTTTCCAGTAATCAGAAAAGGGAGGTTCTTTCAGTATCCGCTAAAGCTGGGCACAGGGTGTTTGGTAATACGAAGGAGGAGAGAGGAACTTTGACTTTACCTTGACAGCTCGGTAGCATCTGGTCCAGCCGCCCCCTGCTCTGCAGATTGGGTCACTTACTTGTTTGTCCAGCCACATCCCACGATCTGAAAGCAATCCAGGTCCCGGGGAAGTGGGTGTATGGCAAGCCTTGGGTCGGTAACTTAGTGACTCAGTCCTGAGTCATGTTTGATGCTAATTCTGCTCTGAGCTTGGACACCTGGGCTCCTGGCTCCTGGACCATTGACTTCTTTCTGACTGAGTCTTTCAGTAACTAGCCCCCAACCTTGTCCCCTCACTACTCTGCAATGGGATCCCTGACTTGGTCCCTAGTTACTCATGGTCATACAGGAAGTGCCTCCATGATCTCTCCTAACTTTTAGGACTAGGTTTCTTCATTCTGAATTGCAATTTCGCCAAGCTTGAATCTTTGATAACTCCACCCAGAGTTTCCCAACAAGACCCATTCACTTGCCTGGACTTTAACCAGTTAGGCACTGCTTCCTTTTGCATTGATGCCTTTTTTTCTTCTTCTTCTTCTTTTCTGTATGTACTTGAAGAGCATTCCAAGGTCATAGAAATTTGCAAAAAAGTGTTAAGGTTTGACCATCCTGTCCTAATGCTAATATGAAATTAACATTAAACTGTGTCCCTGAATGCCCTTTCTCCAATAAGGGATCTTTGTTCTGGCTTCTAAGTTCATAGAATCTAATAACTGTAGCCTGTGAGCAGGCTCCTAATCTCAATTTTCCCATTTCCCTGTGTGGTAGGCAGAATTCCAAAAAATGCTCCACAAGATTTTACACTCTAATTCCTAGAAGCTGTGAGTATGGTGAGAGATCACTCCTATGATTATGTTATGTTCAATGGCACATTTGACCTTGAGAGAGGGAGATTATCAAGGTAGACCTCATCTTATCATGTAGAATCCTTTTAAAAAGCAGAGTTTTCTCCAGCTGGTAGGAGGAAGAAAAGTCAGGAGATTTGATGCTCTCTTGCTGTTTTGAAGATGGAGGGGCCACATGCCAATGAATGCAAACAGCCGTTAGGAGCTGAGAGTGCCCCCACCCCCTTCCTTGGGTGATGGCCAGCTAGGAAAGGGACACCTAGTCTGACACCTGAAAAGGAACTGAATTCTACTAATCACTTTAATGAGCTTGGAAGTAAATATTTTTCTAGGGTCTCCAGGTAAGAATCCATCCGGATGACACCTTGATTTTGGCCTTGTGAGACCCTAAGGATAGACCCAGTTTCCTCTACCTGGATTTCTGACCTACAAAGCTGTGAGCTAACAAATGGTTATTTTAAGCTGCTAAATTTGTGATAATTTGTTACAGCATCACAAGAAATATACTCATCTTCCTTACCATCACCCAAGCCTTGGTGGAAATAAGCTGGAGCTGAAATACGAGAATTTTAAGTCTGAGCAAAATGTTTTTTTTCTGTGTGTGTGTGAGGAAGATCAGCCCTGAGCTAATATCCAATGCCAATCCTCCTCTTTTTTTTTTTTTTTAACTGGGGAAGATTGGCCCTGGGCTAACATCCATGCCCATCTTCCTCTACTTTATATGGGACACCGCCACAGCATGGCTTGACAAGTGGTGCATCAGTGTGCACCTGGGATCCGAACCTGTGACCCCCTGGCCGCCAAAGCGGAGCGTGCACACTTAACCGCATGTACCACAAGGCCAGCCCCCTGAGCAAAATGTTTTATGTACTTGGAAACATTTTTTTCCTTTAGATGCTTGAGTTTGATTGAAGAAAGTTCTGAAATTAACATATGCAAGCTATTATAGTGTCTTGTTAATGACGGTCCATCACTGTCGTATCAAACATGCAAATGTAAATTCAATAACTTTTAAGTAGAATAATAGAAGCTTTTATATCCTGAGTTGAAAAAGGAACTCCATCTCATAAACACAATGTGCTCCTCTTTATGGCTAATAGAAACTGACAGGAATGAGCGAATTAGACTGTCAACCTTAGCGAAACTGAAGTATTAAAAAGAAAACATCACAGCCATCTATTTATCAACATTAGAGATTATTAACACATTTAGAAGAATTTAGTTTTATGATGATAAACTTTGCTACATCACTTAATATTTGATTCACTTGCATTTATCTTTAAGGAAATAATGAAATATTTAGCATAAATTCTAACTTTACTATACGATAAAATGTGAATGTTTTATGGAAGCACTCCCAGTAAAATAAGCTTCATTGAATGGGTTCATTTAAGGTCAGCAGTAGAAGAAAGGGATGCGTAATGACCACATAAAATCTTGGTAAGAATATAAATTTAGATTCTATTTTAATCTGGGAATGGATTTTATTTAGTATTTAATTTATAAATGTGAATAATTAGCCTTGTTTATGGGTTTTTATATGTACATATATAAAAGTTTTTGTACAAGGCCCTGAAAAATGAAACTTGCCTGACTAATGAATTTTTAGAGAATATATTCTGACTAATTGAATTTTCTGTTTGTGATTTTTTATTTTCCCTGTGATAATTGAACATCTTTCTCAAGTATGCTATTCTACTTTTTTGCCTTAATAAATATATGCAAATGAACGTATTTTGACCCTCTTACAGGATCAAAGTTATTATTAACTCAAGGGTTAATGTCAATAGCTTGAAACCATTCATATATTAAGATGTTTATTTTTAAAATACATTCATATGTATTTATCTGAACTTTTTTCTTTTTTTTTTTTTTTTTGCTGAGGAAAATTAGCCCTGAGCTAACAACACTTGCCAAGCTTCCTCTTTTTTGGCTTGAGGAAGATTACCCTTGAGCTAACATCTGTGCCAGTCTCTCCTACTTTTTGTATGTGGGTTGTCGCCACAGCATGGCTTGATGAGTGGTGTAGGTCTGTGCCCAGGATCTGATCCCGTGAACCCAGGCCACCAAAGCGTAGTGTGCAGAACTTTAACCACTTGGCTGTGGGGCTGCCCCCATATGAACTTTTTTATGTATTGCCAGAATTTTTCTCTTAAAGTAAAATGCAGAGTAATAAAGAGTTGTGTGCAAGTTCCTTTGATTTTGGTTCCAGGTAACTGAAGGGCGTGTGTGAGTGTGTCTATATATAATTATGTTTACAATCCATAAAACTGTAGAAAAATAGAAAAACAGAGGAAAATATAAAAATCATGCATAATCTCACCTCACTGTTCATCTCTTAGGACATATTCCTTGAGTTTTTTTCTAGTCATGCAATAATATTAATTAAATAGAATATATTATATTAAATATTAATTTAAAACAATTAATTATATAAATTATAATTATATTATATATAATATAATATTAAATAATAAGTATAGAATGCTTATGCCAATATCTGAATTTAAAGAAAAATTTGAAATGTGAGCCACACATAGGAGAGAGAAGAAATCAGTCTTTACGAAAGAAAGGGTAGTGTTAGAACTTCAAACGTAAATATCGGCTACCTCTCTGTAATGGAAGAGAGAAGGGGCACAGAAGCATGGGTAATTTACAAGGTGTTTATATTAGTCTTGGAATGTCGTCAGAGAGACAAATATACACGCATACTCAGACACATGTATATCCCCCCCAGGACCTGGGTGGGTGGTAGTAAGGAAACACTGGGTTACTGAGAGTAAACCACAAAGAATTCCATCATTGATGAGTAATTGAGGGTGACTCTCTTCTCAAAAATGCACAATCTGGGGCCGGCCCGGTGGCGCAGGCGGTTGAGTGCGCGCGCTCCGCTGCGGCGGCCCGGGGTTCGCTGGTTCGGATCCCGGGCGCGCACCGACGCACTGCTTGGTGGGCCATGCTGTGGCGGCGTCCCATGTGAAGTGGAGGAAGATGGGCACCGATGTTGGCCCAGGGCCGTCTTCCTCAGCAAAAAAAGAGGAGGATTGGCGGATGTTAGCTCAGGGCTGATCTCCTCACAAAAAAAAAAAAAAAAAAAAAAAAAAAAAAAAAAAAAAAAAAAAAAAAATGCACAGTCTGTTCAAGTCTTTGACATTCAAAGAAACCAGTGTTACTGCACAGGGAAGGAAATTTTCTAGTGTACCGAGGGATGTCTTTTCTTTCCCTATAGGTTAAATCATACAATTTTAGAACTGGAAGCAATCTTAGAAATATTTTGATACTACATCATTTAATGAAGGAGGATATTAAAATCCAGGGAGGTACTGTGACATGCTGAGAGTCATTAAACCTTTCTAATAATGGTCAAGAACTCCTATCCTTAATTTCTAGTCCACCACCTTTCTCCGTGATACAATGAAATCGATTAATAAATATTTACTGGGGAACCTCTATGTTCAGGAAGATATTTAAATGTGTATATTTAAATTAATAAAGAAATAAGATGTTTCTGTCTTCAAGGCATTTGCATGTATGAATCAATTAGAAAACAAAACCACATATTATTAAGCTAATACTCATGTGGATTAGACTGAGAGCACTATCAGATACCAGCAGTAAGAAGATAGTGGGCTGGAGACATTAGAAAATGTTTTTTGGAGAAGTAGTATGGGTTTTGGAAGTAAATAGAAATAATTCTCAGGGTTTGGAATAGAACTATTGCCTTTGGAAATATCTATCACAACAATTTTTAATTTTCAAAGTGCTATGTTTGTTACTGTTTAAAATTTTGTTACTAATTTTGAATTTTATTTCCCTCTTTATTAGAGAATACAGTTTATACAATTGATACTGTAAAGTTTTTATTAGGATTTTTGTTTTGCTGCATTTGACACATACTTCAAAAAAGTCTACCCTGATATATTATTTAAATCTTTATTTGTTCTTTTCTGTAATTCACTATACTTTTATTACTTCACTTTTCTATAAGAACTATGGTTCTATTAATATTTTCTTATATTTCTATTAATTTTTACTTCATTTATTTTAATAGTATGTTATAAGCACATAAATGTTACTGACTTTTGTATCTTCATGGTAGTTTGTACCTACTTAGTTAATATCAAATGGCCTTGTTTAATTCACTTAATGACTTTTTTCCTTAAATTTCTCTTTACCTGAAATTAATATGCTCACATTCCTTTTATTTGCCCGCTGATCTTTGCTCAATCTTTTTCTGTCTTTTCAGCTTAGGTATATTTTTTCAAAGTAGCTCATAGTTTTAACATATTTTCTGGTATTGAGATATAGTTCATATACCTTACAATTCACTCATCTAAATATAAATTTAATGATTTTTAGTATATTCACAGAGTTGTGCAACCATCACCACAATTTTAGAACACTTTCATCACCTTCAAAACAAAATCCTGTACCCTTTAGTCATCATCCCCCAATCACTCATCTCCCACCTCCACCTTATGTGATCACTAATTTACTTTCTGTCTCTATAGATGTGTCTATTCTGGACAGTTCTTATAAATAGAATAATACAATGTGTGGCCTTTTGTGTCTGGCTTCTTTTCATTTAGCATAACATTTTCAAGATTTATCCATGTTGCAGCATGTATCAGTACTTCATTCTCTTTTATGGTTGAATAATATTCCACTGTATGTATATACCACATTTCTTTTATACATTCATCAATTGATGGACGTTTGGGTTGTTTCCTTTTTTATCTATTATAAATAATGCTGCTATGAACCTTTGGGTACAAGATTTTGTGTGGACATGTGTTTTCATTTCTCTTGGATATATGCCTTGGAGTGGGATTGTTGGGTAAATGGTAAATCTATGTTCAACTTTTTGAGGTATTGTGAGAGTGTTTTCCAAAGTGGATGCACCATTTTACATTCCTACCAGCAGTGTACGAGGGTTTCAATTTCTCCACACCCTTGTCAACGCTTTTTATTATCTATCTTTTTTATTGTAGCCATCCTAGTGGGTAGGAAGCAGTATCTCATTGTGGTGTTGATTTGCATTTCCCTGATGATTAATGATGATGAACATCTTTTCATGTGCTTGTTGGCTTGTCTTTCTATATCATCTTTGGGGAAATGTATGTTGGGTTTTGTTTTTAATACAGTATGAGGTGATGGAGCTATTTATATTCATCGACTAAAGCAATATTTGTTTTTTTAATCATTTTATGTTTTCTATTTTTTGATATTTTACTATATGATCTTTATTTATTTTAACTTTTCTAAATTATTTTGTTATGAATACTATTTGCAATCATTCTGATGGTTATTTAAAATTTGTCAAATCTTTTCTTACACATCTCTGGTTATTAAAATGAGACAAAAATTCAACTATATCTCCTGAGTTCTACTCAGGTGATATGAGGCATTTACTAAACTTTTACTTCCACTTTTCACTCTATTCCCAGATTTTGTATATAGAAGCTTGGATATGAGGGCCAGATTATTGTTATTAGATTATCATGTAATAATGTTACAGACATCTTACTTTTAGGATTATTTTGCATTCAGTTTACATTTAGTAAGACTCAACTCTGTATTTAATTGGTTTCAATGTGTATTTGAAGTTTTTTAAATTTAATTGTTCTTTATTACAATATCATTTTCGGTTTATCACTTGGTCAATTGTTGTGTGTTGTTGTATAAAATATAAATTTTTTAAAGAAAGGCATAAATTCATATGCAGGAACCCTGGGATATCTGGAAAAAAATTTATGACAAATTAGACAGCAACAAACGTTTGGCTCTATGACCTTTTGCTTCAACGATAAATACTTATTGACATGTATAAAGCTTGATGATTAAACACTGTGATTTTTTCATTTTTAGATTTTTTTCTTCCCATATGTTTGAAGATATTTTTATAATTCTTATATTCAATATTTTTCAGAGTATGTTTACATATAGATTTCTTTTTTGTCATTTTGATCCTTCTTTTCAGTAAAATTTTTGTTCCTTGTTTTTACAGTTCCTAAAAGTATTTTTAATTATGTCATTGATTTGTTTTTATGTCAAAATTGCCTTTTTGTCCCCCTTAAGTACAGTCATATATCGCTTAATGATGGGGATATGTTCAGAGAAATGTATTATTAGGCAATTTTGTCATTGTGCAAACATCATAGAGTGTACTTACACAAACCTAGAAGGTATAGCCTGCTACACACCTAGGCTATACGGTACTAATCTTATGGGACCATCATCACATATGCAGTTTATCATCTTCAAAACATCATTATGTGGCGCATGACTATATTATGTTTTAAACTGGTTCTTTGTTCTCTTTCAATTTAATCTAATTCAATTTTATTAAATTATGTTCAACCAATATCTGCTGAGCATCGTCATATACTGAGCTGTGCTGAGCATGGATGATAGACACAGCCTTGCTCTCCTGGAACTTATAGTATAGTCGACAAACACATTAGAGTTTGAAGAAGCACATGCTGCTACATAGGAAATGAGGAATCTTATTTTATGAGTGAGGTAAGGGAAGGCCTTCCAGAGAAAGTAAAAAGTAAGGTGAAACTTAAGGATGAATAGTATTAAATGAGTCAAGGTCACAGTGATATCAGCAGTGGTGGTGGTTATGGAGTGGTAAGGGTCACAGAGATTATTCAGGCTACCTGAAAAAAAGCAAAGCAAAACAAAATTGTGACATGCTGTAGAGCAGAGGTTACCAAACTATAGGATATCTTTTGATTTTATAAATAAATTTTCGTTGGATGATAGTTATGCCCATTTGTTTACATATCGTCTATGGCTGCTTCCATGTGCTAATGGCAGAGCTGAATAGCTGCAGAAAGACCTCACGGCCTGTGAAACCTAAAATATTATTATCTGACTCTACACAGAAAAAGTTCATCAACTCCTGCTGCAGAGGGATAAAAATCCAGTTTCACTCTGTCTGAATGTCTATATGTCTTTCTATCTGCCTGTCTGTCTATAATAGTTAGAACACTATTCTGATCTGTCTATAATAGTTAGAACACCACAAGATTCTGAGCCAGCAGGCATATTTTGTGGGAAGGTTAATTTATATTCTTACTATCTTTGAGCCACGTGTACGAAGCATGGGTAAAATACCTATCTTCCACCCCAATATTACCCATGGATTTGTAGTTTATGGAAATCCTCAGATCTTGTCAATAACTAGTTGACCAGTTTTTGTTTTTTCTGTATATTGGGGTTTTAGAGAGAAATTATGAGAGACCATGACAGGAAAGTCTATACAGATATAATTGTAAAACTGAATTATGTGTGTCACTTGAGATCTTAATAACAGAGTAATATATCTTTGTTTGGTTAGGAATGGATGACCTGGCCTAATTTTTACCCCCTGGGCTGCTCTAATCTGGTTATTGATACCATTATTCCTTTAATTATCTTGTCTTAAAATACTCCAGTGAACCTTGACACTCTCCTCTCATTCTATCCATAGTTCCCTTCCTTTCTGCTGGGAACAAAATAATCCAAGCTCTTATGCGTTGACATTGATGTGCTTCTTATTCTCCTTTTCTCCAGTTGCTCTTCTGCAGATATCTGTCTGTGTACTTTGCCAGGTTAAGACTCAGAGCGCTAATTGTCACTGATGTGCCAATCCCTACTCTGTTCAGAAAACTCCCATGGTGCTGCATTACATGTAGCAGGGTTTGGCAAACTATGGCCTGTGAGACAAATCTGACCCACTGCCTGCTTTTGTATGGCCTGTGAGCCGAGAATGATTCTTACATTTTTATTGGTTGCAAAAAATGAATCAAAAGAATAATACTATTTCCTGATGTGTGAAAATTATATGAAATTCAAATTTAAGTATCTATAAATACAACTTTATTGGGAAACAGACACGTTCATTCATTAATATATTGTCTATGGCTACTTTCGCCTACAATGGCAGAGTTGAGTCGTTGTAATAGAGATGATGTGGCCCACAAAATCTAAAACATTTACTATCTGGCCCTTTACAGTAAAAGTTTGCCAATCTCTGGTCTATAGGATTAGTTCCAACTCCAACTCCTTGGCCTCTCATCATGTGTTTTATATGATCTGACCCCTAATAATTTTCCAACCCTGGATCACCCTACACAAGTCTTTATCTAAGCTGATTTTTTATCCATTTGAAAATGTGAGCATTTCTGCTGTTATTTTGCTCATATTGTGGCTCCTGTCTGTAACTCCTGGTTTCTTGTTTCTACTTAAGTACTGCCTTTCCTTCATTATCAATTAAAATGTAACCTCACTTATAAATTCTTCCCTGATTTATCCCACCTTCAGTGCTTGACACATAATAGTTGCTTCTTTAGTCGAGAGAATTAATTCCCAAATATCAGTCGTTTAACTCAGTAATGATATATTTCTCAACTAAGCCATACTTTGATTGAGTGTTTGGCAGGCAGCATTCCATGTGGTAATGTCTCCTTCCATCTTGTGGTGCTGTTAGCTTCTACACCTTCAATGGAGTACTTTGCTGGAACCCTGGCATTCAATAAGAAATACAGAGAGTGAAAAAGATTAGAAAGGCTGTTTTATGGCCTGTCTGGAAGTGGCATACACAATTTCTACTTACATTGCTTTGAGCAGTATCCAGTTACATGACATCAAACTAAATGCAAGGGAAGCTGGAAAATGTGGTCTTTCTTCACATCCTGGTGGAGGAAATGGAAGTGGTGGACATCTGGCTGGGTTCTACCACATTACCAAACAGATGTTAACTATTCTGTAACTCTTTGAGGCAAAGAACCATTCTCTTACTTGTACCCCCAGCCGTATAACACAGTGTCTTGTGCATTGTAGCAGTTAAGTAAATATATCATAACGAGGCTTATGCTGACTCCATGTCCATTTTAAGTTGTCTTCTTTTTAAGTTGTTGGCTCATTTGAGATGTCAGGCTAATTTCAGTCACTGTTGCATACACTGAAGCAATATCTTATTTTAGTGACTTGAAAAAAGCTATCATACTAGGTGATACCTACTAACAGAAATGCCTTAGGAGGGTTTTTGCCACAGAGCTTCAATCGTCATTGTAGGGTCACATAATTATCAGAGTGGCTAGATTGTACTCATTTAGCCAAGTATCTCGTGGATTCTAATATGTGATTAAGATTGTATCAGAGAGCATTTTGCGAAAAGGGAAGAGTAGGAAGCACCAGGAATCTGTATCCCTACCTAGAAAACAATTGCACTGGCAGAATCTGTATGATGTAACTATTTTGGAAATCCAGACTCGATTGAAGGCTTGCAACTACTAAGGGAAGGCTTGGACAGGTAAACTGTGGATTAATTTCTGTTAATTTCAGCTCTTAGCTCAGCAGGGGCTTCCCATAACCCACATTCCTGACGGAGGCAGGCAGCCATGCTTATGTCCTTGCTGCAACTTGCATGCAGTTTGTGGGATCTCAGGTGGGCAATGAAGACTTTGTCCTCCAAGTATCAAAGATTTCTATTCTGATTGCTGAGTGTTGCTTCTGATCATGGAGATGCAGACACTGAGGCCTCCCCTCACTGTGGCAAGCACCTCTCCCTCCAGCTAAAGTGAATTCTAGGGGATTTAAAGGGCTGGTCTTCTTTTTATCCTTCTTCATTTTTCTCCTTTTACTTATTTAGGAGACAGACATTAAAGACTAAAACATTCAAAAGCAACTGCATATATGGAGAATATTAGAAAGTGACCACATATGCCCAGGGAAAGGCAAAGGATCAGAAAAGACCCAAGAAGACCTAATTTTACACCTCAGGCTGATCCATGGCACAGAGACAGCCTACAGCGATAAAAAGTAATAATAATAAACAAACAAAATAACAAAAAACAGCAAACCATAGAGAAGGGGGGGGTTATGATTTCCAGAGTTACCATGTTATTAGATTCCAATGTCCCATTTTAAATAAAATAACCAGAATACATACAAAGAAACAGGGAAGTGTGGCCCATTCAAAGGAAGAAAATAAATCAACAGAAATTGTCCTTGAAAATGACCTGATGGAAAATCTATTAGACAAAGACTTTAAAACAATTGTCATAAAGATACTCAAAGAACTAGAGGAATATGTGGAGAAAGTCAAGAAAACGATGTAGAACAAAATGGAAATATCAATAAAGAGATATAAAATCTGAAAAGAAACCAAACAGAAATTCTGGAGCTTAAAATTTTAATAACTGAGATGACAAATTTACTACAGGAATTAAAAGGCAGATTTGAGTAAGCTGAAGAAAAAAATCAGCAAACTTGAAGACAGGACAGTTGAAAATTATGTAGTCAGAAGAACAGAAATAAAAAAATATTGAAGACAAGCTAACAGAGTCTAAGGGACCTGTAGGACACCATCAACAGACAAGTATATCATCATGGGAGTCTCAAGGAGAAGAGAGAAAGGGGCAGAGAGAATATTCAAAGAAATAATGGCTGAAAATTTCCCAAATTTGAGGAAAGACATGCATATAAACATCCAAGGAGCTCAACAAATTCTAAGTAAGATGAACTCAGAGACTCACACCGAGACACATTACGTGTCATCATGCATTGCTTAGTGATGGGAATATATTCAGAGAAATGCACCGTTAGGCAATTTTGTTGTTGTGTAAACATTATAGAGTGTACTTACACAAACCTAGATTGTATTGCCTACCATACACCTAGACTATATGGTGCTAATATTATGGGATCATCATTGTATACGGAGTCCATCACTGACCAAAATGTCATTATGCAAGACACATGACTGTATAATCAAACTTATAAAAGCAGAAGACAACAGAGAATATTGAAAGCAACAAGAGAGAAATGACTTGTCACATATAAGAGATCCTCAATAAGATTATCAGCAGATAGCTCATCAGAAATTTGGAGGCCAGAAGGCAGTGAGCCTATATATTCAAAGTGCTGAAAGAAGAAAACTGTGAACCAAGAATCCTATATCCAGCAAAACTATCCTTAGAAGTGAGGACGAAATTAAGACATTCCCAGATAAACAAAAAGCTGAGGGAGTCAGTACCACTAGACTTGCCCTACAAGAAATGCTCAAGGAAGTACTATAGGGTGAAATGAAAGGACACTAGGCAGTAACTTGAAACCATATGAAGAAATATAGATCTAAACAAAGGTAAATACAGGGACAGTTATAAAAGCTAGTATTATCGTAACAACGGTTTATAACTCTGCTTTTTGTTTTCTGTATAATTTAAGAGGATAATACATTAAAAAAACATAATTATTAATCTAAAAACTAGTATTGAGACTTTGATTTGTAACTCCACATTTTATTTTCTACATAAATTAAAAGACTAATGCAATTAAAAGAATTATTGCTTAATATTTGGGGTCATGCAATGCATAAGATGTAATTTTGTGACATCAACAACTAAATTGAGGTAGGGATGAAGCTGTTAAAGGAGCAGAGTTTTTGCTTGTTATTGAAGTTAAACTGGTGTAAATTTAAATTAGAATGTTATAACTTTACAAGGTTAAATGTAATACCCATGGTAACCACAAAGAAAATAACTACAGAATATACATGAAAGGACATGAGAAAGAGATTTAAACGTTTCTCTATAAAAAAATCAACTAAACACTAGAGAAGACAGTAATGTAGGAAAAGAGGAACAGAAACCCATAAAGCGTATAGAAAACGATGAGCACAATGACAGAAGTAAGTCCCTCTTTATCAGCAAATACTTGAAATGGAAATAAACTCTCCACTCAAAAGACAGTGACTGGCAGAGTGGATAAAAAATATGATCTGACTATATACTGTCTACAAGAGACTCACTGCAGATCCAGGGACGTAAATAGATTGAAAGTGAAAGAATGGAAAAAGATATTCCATGCAAATAGTAACCAAACAGAGCAGAGACGGCTATATTAATATCTGAGAAAATAAACTTTAATACAAAAGAGGTTTTAAAGGACAAAGGACAGTATATATTAACAAAGGTTTTGATACAGAAAGAATATATAACATTATAAACATTTACACACCTGACAGCCCATCAAAATACATAAGCAAAACTGACAGAATTGAAAAGAGAGATAGTTCCACAATAATAGTTGGAGACTTCAAGACCTCACTCTCAATAATGGATAGAACAACCAGACAGAAGATAAGTAAGGAAATAGAGAACTTAAACAATAGAATAAACCAACTGGGTCTAATACACATATACAGAACACTCTATCTAGCAACAGCCATATACACATTCTTCTCAAGTGCACAGGGGACATTTTCTATGATAGACCATATGTTAGGCTACAAATTAAGTTTCAATAGATTTTTAAAGATAGATTTCATATAAAGTATCTTCCCTGACCAAAGAGAATGAAGATAAAAATAAATAACAGAAGTGAAACTGGAAAACTAACAAATTTGTGAAAATTAACACACTTTAAGCAACCAGAGGATTAAACAAGAAATTACAAGGGAAATTGAAAGATACTTAGAGACTAATGAAAATAAAAACACAACATACCAAAACTTATGGGATACAGCAAAAGCAGTGCTAAGGGGAAAATTTATAGCTCTAACTGCTTACATTAAAAAACAAGAAAGTTCTCAAATCAATAACAACTTTAAGAATTAAGGAACTAAAAAAAGAGGCACAAACTAAATCTAAGGCTAGCAATAAGAAGGATATAATGAATATTAGAGCAGAGAAAAATGAAATAGAGAACAGAAAAACAAAGAAAAATTCAATGAAACCATAAGATCAACAAAACTGACAAATTTAACTAGATGGACTAAGAAAAAAACTGTGAAGACTCAAATTACTAAAATCAGAAATAAAATTAGGGACATTAATACTGACTCATTCTACAGAAATATAAAAGATTGTAAGAGAGTACTGTGAACAATTGTACACCAACAAATTGAATAATAATGAAATGAACAAGTTGCTTGAAACCTAAAATCTACCAAGACTAATTATAAAAAAATAGAAAATCTGAATAGACCTATAAGTAGCACAGAGATTAAATCAGTAGTCAAAAATCTCCTGCCAAAGAAAAACCCTGGACCTGATGGCTTCACTGGTGAATCCTACCAAACATTTAAAGAAGAACTAGCATCAGTCTTTCTCAAAATTTTCCAAAACCTGAAAAGGAGGAGATAGTTTCTAACTCATTCTATGAGGCCACTATTACCCTGATACAAAAGCCAGACAAAGACACTACAAAAAAAGGAAACCACAGACCAATATCCCCTCATGAATGCTGATGCCAAAATCCTCAAGAAAATACTAGCAAAATGAATCCAGCAGCACATTAAGAAGATTATACACCATGACCAAGTGGGATTTATTCCTGGAGTGCAAGGATGTTTCAACATATGAAAATCAACCAATGTAATATATTAACATTGAGAGGATTAAGGGAAAAATGATTACCTCATTTGACACACAAAAAGCATTTGACAAAACTCAACATCCTTTTCTGATAAAAGCACTCAAAAAATTAGGAATAGCAGGAAACTACTTCAGCATAATAAAGCCATATATGAAAAACCCACAGCAAACATAATACTCAATGGTGAAAGACTGAAAGCTTTTCCTTTAAAATAAGGAACAAGGCAAGGATGACACTTTCACCAATTCTATTCAACATAGTATTGGAAGTCCTAGTCAGAGCAATTAGACAAGAAAAAGAAACAACAAAACAACAAAAAGAAATATCCTTTCCCAATGGGAAAGGAAGAAGTACAATTATTTCTGCTCATAAATGATATGATCTTATATATAGAAAACCCTAAAGATTCCATAAAAACTGTTAGAACTAATAAATGAATTCAGCAAAGTAGCAGGATATAGTCAACACTCAAAAATAAGTTGCATTTCTGATCACTAATAATGAACAATTTGAAAAGGAAATTATGAAAACAATTCCATTTACAATAGCATAAAAAAGAATAAAATACTTAGGAAGTAATTTTAACCAAGCAGGTGAAAGACTTGTGCATGTAAACTATAAAACACTGCTGAAAGAAATTAAAGACATAAATAAATGGACATGCATCTCATGTATTGGAAGACTTAATATTGTTAAAATGTCAATAATACCATAAGTGATCTAAGGATTCAATGCAAAACTATCAAAACCCCAATGATTTTTTGGCAGAAATAGAAAAGCCCATCCCAAAATACATATGGAATCTCAAGGGACTAAGAAAAGTCAAAACAATCTTGAAAAAGAAGAACAAAGTTAGAGGACTCACACTTCCCAATTTTAAAACACTACAAGGCTACAGTAGTCAAAATAGTGTGTACTGGCATAAAGACAGACAAACAGACCAATGGAATAGAAGAGAGAGCCCCCAAATAAATCCTTGCATACATGGTCAAATGATTTTTGACAGGGTTGCCAAGACCTTTCAAGAGGAAAGACAGTCTTTTCAACAAATGATGCTGGGAAATTGGATATCTACATGCAAAAGAATGAAGTTGGATAATACATAACATCATGTACAAAAAATTAATTCAAAACAGATCAAAGATTTAAACTATAAAACTCTTGGAAGAAAATGTAGGGCAAGGGCTTTACAACACATGATCTGGCAATGATTTCCTGAGTATGACACCAAAGGCACAGGCAACAAATGACAAAATAGACAAATTGGACTTCATGAAAATTAAAAAAAAATATGCATCAAAAGACCATCAATAGAATTAAAAGGCATCCACAGAATTGGAGAAAATATCTTCAAATTACATATCTGATAAGGGATTACATTCAGAGTATATAGCGAACTTCTAAAACTCAACAAAAAACTGCATTTAAAAATGGGCAAAGACTTGAATAGACATTTCTATAAAGAAGATATACATATGACCAGTAAGCACATGAAAAGATGCTCAACGTCGGTAATCATTAGGGAAATGCAAATCAAAACTACAAGGAGATACCATCTTACACCCATTAGAGAGGTTACTATCAAAAATTAGAAACTAAAAAGTGTTGGCAAGAACATGGAGAAATTAGAACCCTTGTGTACTATTGGTGGGACTATAAAATGGTGCAGCTGCCATGGAAAACAGTATGATAGTTCCCTCAAAAATTAAAAATAGAATTACCATATGATCCAGTAATTCTACTTCTAGGTATATGCTTACAAGACTTGAAAGCAGAGTCTTGAATAGATATTTGTACACCATGTTCATAGCAGCGTTATTCATAATAACGAAAACATGGAAACAACCCAAGTGTCCATTAACAGGATGAAAGGATAAGCAAAATGTGGTATATACATGTAATGAAATATTATTCAGCCTTAAAAAGGAGAGAAACTCTGAAATACACTACAACATGGATGAATCTTGAGGATAAGTGAAATAAGCCAGTCACAAAAAGACAAATACTGTATGATTCTACCTATATGAGGTACTTAGAATAGTCAAAATCATAGAGACAGAAAGTAGAATGGCCTCTTGCCAGAAGTTGGGGGGGGTGTTGTGGAATGGGAAGTTATTGTTTAAAGGATATAGAGTTTCAATGTTACAAGATGAAAAGAATTATGGAAATAAATGGTGGTGCTGGTTTCACAATATTCAGAATGTATTTAATACCTTTGAATTGTACACTTAAAAATAGTTAAGGTGATAACTTCTATGTTACGTGTATTTTACCACAATATAAAAAAATGGGGGGGATAGAAAGAGTCTTGAGAAGGCATCCATTCATCCAATGCTGTTGGAGAACATGGCAGAGACAATGGAAGAAGGAGGTTATACCTGCCAGCTGTTTCCTTTTTTATTCCACTACTATTTAAATTTAATCACTGGAATTTAGAACTTCTTAGAAAATACAATTGCCTAAAAGGTATAAAGATATGGAAATGAACTAACACTAATTAAATGTTATAATAATTAGATCATGTGATTTCAATAGGATGGAATATTATTTTTTAAAATTATGATAACTAACAAGAAACCAGAAAAGTATTTATTACGTGTTGCCAAGAGCAAATAGAATTATCACAGACATTGTGATTGTAACCATGTAAAATATATACAACACGCAAAAATGAAATTGTAGTTAGGTAGATTTAATTATGGGTCATTGATAAAAGTTTTTCATTTATTCTTGTTATATTTTCTCTTATATTTAAAATAAGGAAAATAATCCCCCTAAGAAGCTAAACTGTCTACAGTCTCAGGAAGGCTGCACTCACCAAATTTATGACTCAACATTTTGAGTGTTTATCTTCACAATTTACCACTTCTCTAATGCTCCCATATACGGAATCTCATTTGATCTGCCTAATTACTCCTTCTATGAGACCTTGGCTTTTGAATGAAGTCAATTCCTGGGTTCTTCATCACTGTTCTCCTCCCAGCTCATCTTAGAGACACGTGAGACCCTGTTTACTTCCTTGTGTCAAATTGTCCACCTCACTCTGTTCATTATGCACCTGCTGTGTATTGCAATAAAGATGGCAGAAGCTATAAAAAAAAGATTGTATTAGACAGTCTTTAAGTTACACAAAAAATCCAATGACAAGAACAAATTCTGAATTTGCTTGGGATGTAAGCTTTTCACCGCAATGACAAAATTGGCTAAGTCTGAACAATAATAACAAGTGTCTCTCTTACTCAGATGAACACTGTGTGGCATTTTCCTTGCACATAGGAGCAATTGCTTTCTCCCTACACTCAAGATTGGCTCATCATTATTGTTTAGTTCCTATTGAACACTGATAAAATATTCAGTGGGGCCTGAAATTTTTATCTTTTTCTTAAAGGAGTTTTGAAATGATGCTCTTGAGTGTATGACTAAAGGTATTCTATAATAAAAGTACATAAAAATGGGTCAACAAAATGAAAGTATCAATAAAAATAGTCTCTATGATGACTTCTAAAGGATGCCTGCTGCTGACCTGGCTTTTATTTCTTCTTTAAATATTAATTGTTGATTTCCTGGTTTGAAAGCTTAGCTTTGAGTAGAGATAGGTCTATAGCTACAAATTTCTGATTTTTTTTATTTGAAAGAGAAAACTGGATTCTACTACTCCCGTGAGGAGTGTTGGGGTTTGTGTGCTAGTTCCATCTGTGTGTAATATGCAGTTACTACACTTGCTGAGTCTCCATGTCTTGTTTTAATATATTGTATTGCTAGAGATGTTGGTGAAGAAATTTGCCCATGAAAAACAGCCGAGCAATAAAAAGGAAAAAATAAAGAGCAAACGCAGCACTTTCCCTTCTGAATCTGTTTCTTCCTACTCCTGTCTCAACTCCTCACACATCCCAAGGAGGTAGTTCCATATAATGAAAATGATAAACTTTGGTGTGTAACCATTTTTGGCCCTGCAATTTAAAAACGACATGATTTTCAGGAAGATTCTTCATCTATAAAATTGAGGATAATATCTATCTTGCAAGGATTTTGTGAGAGTTAAGTTTGATAATGTGATCAAAACAGGTACCAGCCATTAAAGCATGTATTTTGTGTACTCATAAATCCTCTGGCTTCACCTCAATTTTCCTACCCTTATGTACTTCTGACTATTCGCCTATGTATTTGTTTTTATGTTGCTAAAGGACATGCTTCTTTGAAAACTGCCTTAAATACTCTTGGGAAAAGTTGGAGTGGACCAGTGATTAATTTATCGCTTCTAGCACCAAACCCACACTTCTTTGTCCTACTTTGTGCTGCTGGAGTTGGACTCAACGAACATTTATTCTTTGCTGGTGGCTTAGTGTTAGGCTCTGCCAAGGTCGAGCACAGAGGGAGGTTGCGGGGCTGGAGGAAGAAGAAAGGATTTGCTCCTTCATGGTTTTTGCTTTTCACTTGGTGGCGAGTGGCTCAGTTTGTGGCAGGCAGTAGGTTTCACTACACAGGTGGATGAGGAGTCCTTAACCACAGCCCTCACATCTTCTCAGAGGGCTGACTCTCCCTCTCATTATCTGTATGTTTCTCCTTATTTACGTTTCTCTCAACTCCTAGGGGAGGCAGCCTCTCTCTGCATTTGCTACTTCTATTTACCTTAGAATTCTCTTCTACCCCGTCAGCTGTTAGCCACATTTTGCCATGATTAAACACCATAGTTAACCGTTCTTTATTCCCTGTACAAATTACTAGTGTGGCTTCCATGTCCTGACCAGACCCTGACATACACACAGAGAATAAGTATCACTGACAATACTGATTAAACTCAAAGTGACATTTTTATTTAATAAATTTGAGCCAGGTATTTCACTGGGAGTATAAAAATGAGTAAGACAAAGTCCCTCCTCTCAAGGAACTCAGAGCATAGTTGATTTGTTTTGTATCATAGAATCATATTGTAGAAAGAATGTTTAAAGATGTGTTTAATTTTCCAATTTATTTCCAACTTGCTTCTAAAACAACTGTGGTGGGTCACCTCTCAGTTTGGGCTTCAACACTTTCATGAGAGATGACAGCATTTTTGCCTTCACAGATTATAATCCTGTTCTTCTTAACATTAAAATAAAATCTACTGCCTTGTAATTTTCTTTGTTGAAACAAATTCTACCTTCTGGTATGGATTTATTCAATAAATATTTACTAATATTAGATGTCTTCTTAAAAAATGGGGTAAATGAATGTAGTTGAAAAACATCTCTCAAAAATTATAATACTCATGAGACACAGCTTCTTAAAAAAATTAGTAGTAAAGCCTACCCGCTGTAGCAAAAAAGTGAAAAAAGTCTAGGATGCCACACTGATTGTAGCTATGGGGAACCTGGATTTTCTACAAGTGTTAGGGAGGCAGTGATATTACCAGAGACTATGGACACATTTGTGACCAATCATAGCATGTAGAATACTGCTTGAGTTTTCTCAGAATTTTTTCTGTTATATTTGGTTATAACCTAATCATAAAAATTTTGTTTACTTTGAAGAACTTCTGTTTCCTGTCTGCAAGAATAGTTCTTTGTTTTTGCCAAAGTCTCTAGACAAGAAGACAATTATTCCTGAAGTGTCACTGTCTTTGAAAGTTGAAGATGGTATGAACACTTTCAAAATGTGGAAGTGAGAATAAGGCATTCAAGTGGGGTTTAAAGTGGGAAGAGTATTATAGATCTGGCTAGGTGTCTACCCAATGAACGTTCTCCCCCTAATACTTACTACCAAGACTGTAAGTTTGCTTGGGACAGCAGTGTGCCCAGATTAGAAAAGACTAGCTTTGCAGCTGCCTCATGGCGATGGGTAATTATGAGACCTAGACTTAGTCAGTGAGACATAGACACAAGTCAATTGAATTAGGATTCTGGAAATGCTATTGCTTTCCTGTTTTAAAAATGTTTTAAAGACAGCTTGTGCTGGCATGTATTCTTTTTATGTCTTTGCCTTTTATTTCTTAGAATGTGAATTTAAGGCTGAAACACCTTCTTGTGACCATGGGTCAATGAGTCAAAGAGGAAAGCCACATGATAAGGCTAGTGGAGTAGACAGAGAGGTTGTGTGGATATTATCGGCATAATGAAACTGCTGAACAGTCTGGGGCAACTATCTTTGGACTACTTGTTCTGGAAGCAAAATTAAACCATATTATAATAGGGTTTTCTTTACATGTAGATGAATACAATCCTAACTGGTTGAGAAATCTGACCACCAATGTGAATAAATTTAACTTGATGTTTTACAGGAAATCTCTTTTACGAAGTCAGCAATATCGGATTAAACAGAGCCAAGTAAATGTCTAAGATGGCTTATTTGATCATTTAAACAAAACTTTCAAATAAATGTCTTCAAGGAAAATGTATCATTTCTATTTCTGTGGATTCCTCACAGGAGGTCAAAATTATTGGTTGAATTTAATCCTTACTGAATACCACATTTCATATTGAGTGAAAGGGTACAAATAGACCTCTACTGTGGCTTTTAATTTAGCTTTGCATATATACTTACACACATATACTTACACACATACATACACACACACACACAGAAAAATACATTAGGCATTTCCTACAAAACGATTCCCTGAAATAAAATGTTGTCTCTTCTTTCTTTCTTCCAAATCTTTCCAATGCAAGTAGGGTTATGGACTTTTGGCTGCTTGCCTACCTTTTAGTGCAAATTACCTTTAAGATGGGGGCCCTTAATCATAATGAGTTTAGCCTGCTCTACTATACAATGCTGACAACCCATGTCTTATTAATGAGTATTTCAAGCATCCATTTCTATATATCTTATTTGTATGACAGGAAAACATATCAATAAATCTTTTCTCCTCCGTTCATCACAGATTTTGACAACAGGAGTACGAGCAAAGACAAAAAGGCACGAAGCTTAAGTAGATGTTGCTGCAACTCCACAACTTACATCACAGAAAGCCTCCTACCTTGAAATCACAGGTAACTGTCTGTCTTACCATTGCTCAACAGCAATACTGATTTATTTAAATTGCCAGTGTGGTCAACATCTATTAATTCTACTACACAAAGCATGAGTAGATCTGATCCAAATCCATGTTTCATAAGGTCTTACTACAAAGGCAAATGGTTTAGACACTGTTCTGTATTAAGAATCTTCCATCATCGATGATAGAATAAGTCTCTATAAGCCTTTTAAATTCCATAAAAAACTTTAAAATAGTTACAATCTATTATTTTTAGTGAGATTACTAGCAATGTTTATTGATTCCTAGCAATATGAATATCTATAATACCCATGGATATTTTTTTCTAGTACAATAGTGGTATATTGATGATTGCTGAAGATTTTTTTGCTAAGCCAGAATCTTGAGGGATCAACTGGTCTCCTCTTATCTGTCACTTCTTCCCACCCACCCTTTAAAAAAATCTCTCTCTTTCTTTCTCTCTCTGTCCTCCTCTCATAGTATTTTGAGTTTTCCAATTCCACTCCGTCCTCATCGCTCTTGCCTTGTTTCGAACCACCACCATCATCCTCTAACTTAACCTTAGTAGCTTTCTAATTGGTCTCCTTGCCTTTATTCTTGGTGGTTCTTCAATTTTTTCCAACACACGCTAATCTTGCTTTTTGATTAACAGACTGTTTTTTTTTTAAGAGTTTTAAATTTACAGAACGAATGAGCAGATATAGAATTCCCACATACTCTCCCTCCCCACATACACAAATAGTTTCCACAATTATGAACATCTGGCATTGGTGTGGTACAATTGTTACACTTACAATATTGGAACAGTATTATTAACTGAAGTCAATAGTTTACATTGTTTCACTCACTGTGTTGTAAAATTCTACAGGTTTTCACAAATGTATTCACCATTATAGTATTATTCAGAGAGTTTTACTGCCCTATAAGTTCCCAACGCTTCACCTATTTATGCCCCACCCCATCCTGAGCCCCTGGCAACCACCAATCTTTTTATTGTATTTATAATTTTGCCTTTTCTAGAATGTCATATAGTTGGAATCAAACAGAATGTTGACCTTTCGGAATGTCTTCTTTTATTTAGCAATACTATGCATTTAAGACGCCTCCACGTCTTTTAGTGGCTTGATAGCTCATTTCTTTTTATCACTGAATAATGTTCAGTTGTATGCATGTTGAACAGTTTGTTTATCCATTCACCTACTGAAGGATATCTTTATTGCTTCCAGTTTTTGTTTAATTCAAAATATTTTAAAATTTCTAAGACATCCTCTTTCACTCATGTATTATTTAGAACAATGTTGTGTAATATCCAAATATTTTGGGGTTTTCCTGCTATCTTTCTTTTACTGATTTCTGATTTAACTCCATTGTGGTCTGAGAGTGTGCGTTGTATGAGTCCCATTCTTTTAAATTTGTTAAAGTGTATTTAAGGGTCCAGAATGTGGTCTATCTTAGTGAATGTTCCATGTGAGCTTGAGAAGACTGCATATTCTGCTGTTATTGGATGATATATTCTGTAATATTGAATAGATCAATTTGATTGATGGTGCTTTTCAGATCAACTCCATCCTTACTCACTTTCTAACTGCTAGATCTATCAATTACTGATAGAAAGGTGTTGAAGTCTCCAATTATCATAGCGGATTCATCCATTTCTCCTTGAGGTTCTATCAATTTTTGCCTTATGTATCTTGATGCCCTGTTGTTAAGTGCATACACATTAAGGACTGTTATGTCTTAGAGAATTGACCTCTTTATCATTATATAATGTCTCTTTTTATCCCTGTTGATTTTCTTCACTTCGAAGTCTGCTTTGTCTGAGATTAATTACTCTAGCTTTCTTTTAATTAGTGTTAGCACGGTATATCTTTCTCGATCTCTTTACTTTTAATCTATCTATGTCTTCATGTTTAAAATGAGTTTCTTCTAGACAACATATACTTGAGTTTTTTTAATTCACTCTAATAGGCTCTTTTAATTGGGCTATTCAGACCACTAAAATATAAAGTGATTATTGATATAGTTGTGGTAACATCTGCCATGTCTGATTCTGTTTTCTGTTCGTTGCATGTGTTTCTTTTTATTTTAATCTTCCCTCCTTTTCTGCCTTCTACGATTTTAACTGAACATTTTATGTTTCTATTTTATTTTCTCTTAGCATGTGAATTTCACTTCTTTTTAAATTTTTTTCAGTGGCTGCACTAGAATTTGCAATATGCAATTACAACTAATCTAAGTCTACTAGCAAATAACACTGCCCACTTCATGGGGAGTACAGTTACCTTGTAACAGAGAATTCCCAATTCCTCCCTCTTGATCCTTGTGACACTGTCGTCATTCATTGCACTTATCTATATGCTATAATCATTCAATACACTGTTGTTGATTTTGCTTTGAACAGTTAACTGTTAGATCAATTAGCAATAAGAAAAAAAACAGATTTTATTTTACCTTCATTTATTCCTTCTCTCACACTTTTCCTCTCTTTACGTGGATCCAAGTTTCAGACCTGTATCATTTTCTCTTTCTATGAGGATTTTAACGTTTTATTACAGGGCAGGTCTGCTGGTGACATATTCTCTCAGCTTTTGTTTGTCTGGGAAAGTCTTTATTTTTCTTTCACTTTTGAGGGATAATTTCATTGGATACAGATTTCCAGGTTGATGGTTTTTCTTTCAACATGGTAAATATTTTCAGTCTGCTCTCTTCTTGCTCTCATGGTTTCTGACAAAAAGTCCAATGTAATTCTTTTCTTTGTTCCTCCATAGGTAAAAGTTTTTAAAAAATTTTTTTTGACTCCTCTTGCTTCTTTCAACATATGCTATTTGTCTTTGGTTTTTGCAATTTGGATATGACCTCTTTAGGTGTAGCTTTTTTTTGTTATTTATCCTGCTTGGTGTTTTCTGAGCACCTGGATCTGTGGTTTGGTGTATATCATTAACTATAGAAAATTCTCAGCCATCATTACTTAAATATTTTTTCTGCTCATTTCTCTCTCCTTCTCCTCCTATTCCCATTACATATATGTTTCACCTTTTGTAATTGTCCCACAATTCTTGGATATTCTGTTTCTTTTTTTAAAATTCTTTTTGCACTTTGATTTTCATTTTGGAAAAGCACTATTGTTATATCTTCAATTTCACTGATTCTTTCCTTGGTTGTGTCCAATATGTTGAAACAGTCATGTCTTACAGTGTTTTTAATTCCTTGCATTTCCTTTTGATTCTTTCTTAGAGTTTCAAGTTTTCTACCTATATTAGTCATCTGTTTTTTCACATTGTCTGTTCGTTTCATTAGAATCCTTAGCGTATTTATCATAGTTTTAAAAAATTCCTTGTCTGATAATTCCAAAATCTGTTTTATAGCTGATTATGGTTCTGATGCTTGCTTTGTCTGCTCAGACACTACTTTTCTTGCCTTTTAGCAGGGCTTGTAATTTTCTGTGGAAAGCTGGACGTAAAATGTATCAGGTAATAGGCACTAAGGTAAATAGACCTTTAGTGTGAAGTTTTATGTTAATCTGGCCAGGAGTTAGGCTATGTTTAATACTACTTGTAGATGAATGTGACAGAGGATTGTTTCCTTGTTTGTTTCCTCCCCCATTGTGTTTGTGTTTCTCTAAGAATTTAAATAGAGCCTGTGTCTTGCAGATATCTTGATTTTAATTCACTGTCATTATTGATTATATCTCTGTTTTTAGTGGGCCTCAGTCCCTGGACTGTGACCTTCAAAAACATTTCTTGGTCTTTTTTTCCCTACCTCTCTAGCCAGGAAGGCTAGTGTGAGCGGTTGTTGGATATCTGTGCTTCCCTCAGGTCCCATAAGGCTCTGGTATAGTACTTTTCCCTGGAGGTCAGGCCTTTGTTTTAGGGAATCTCTGAATGTGTTTCAAAATGGTTACGTTTGCCCTTCTCCTTCCCCTGCCTGCCACAGGAGGTAGCTTTACTCAGATCTTCACTTTGAAGACCTGTTGTAGTTCCTGGAGGTAAAACCCACAAATGCATGGAGATCCACACAAAGACTGGGCCCCCAGAATTTTTTTAAAAAAATTTTAAGAACATTTGATCAATTAGGAAACATATTTGCAACGTGTATAGTACAGGAATTAATATATAAAGAACACTAACAAAATAACAATTTCAATGAAAATTAGGACAAAAGACATGTATAAGAAATTCACCAAAGAAGATGTATTTCTAAATATATTTTAAAAGTTCACTCTTGCCAAAATTTTTTTTTATTGTGGTAAGAGCAGTTAACATGAGATCTACCCTCTTGACAGATTTTTAATTGTGCAATACAGTACTGTTAACTGTAAGCACATGTTGTACAGCAAATCTCTAGAATCTATTCATCTTGCATCACTGAAACTTTAACCCATTGATTAGCAACTTCCCATTTTCCCCATCCCCCCAGAGGCAGTAACTGATAGGAACATGTAAAGGATAATTTTGATGAATTGCTGAAGCCTGAGTATGGACTAGTTTGAGAGTTAAAAATTTCAGAAGATACTCCTGGAAGTTCTAACTCTCAAGCTAGTCCATACTCAGCCTTCAACAATTCATCAAAATTACAGTTAAGCGTTACTGTCTTCAGGGGCTTCTGTACCTGATTAGTTGATGTTGGCTGTGATTCTCTATAGTCTCCTGTCTCCCCAGATTTTGGCATAGTGGTTTGCCCTGTGACATCAATTTTCTGGTGGATCTGAGAAAAGTCATTGATTTTCAGTTTGTTCACTGTTTTTTGTTGTGAGGATGGGGGTGATGACTTCCCAGCTCTTTACATGTTGAAGATGAAAGCAGAAGTCCTAATTTTTTAATGGCTTTATTGAGATATAATTCACATACCGTATAATTCAATCATTTGTAGTGTACAATTTAATCGTTTTTCATATTTATTCATAGATATGTACAACCATCACTACAATCCATTTTAGAACATTTTCATCAGCTCAGAAAGAAAACTCATACCATTTAGTTATCACACTACCACCATCTCCCAAACCTAAACAGCTACTAATCTACTTTCTGTCTTTGTAGATTTGCCTACACTGGACATTTCATATAAATGGAATTATATATGTGGTCTTTTGCAACTATCTTCTTTTATTTAATGTTTTCAAGATTTAGCCATGTTGTAACATGCACAGGCCTTTATTCTTTTTATGGATAATAAAATAAAAATATACAAAAATATGGAATAATATTACATTGTATGGATATGCCACATTTTGTTTATTCATTCATCAGTTGATGGGCATTTGAATTATCACTTTTTGAATAACATTTCTATAAATATTTGTGTGCAAGTTTTTGTGTGGACATATATTTTCATTTCTCTTAGGTATATACCTTGGAGTGGAATTTTTGGGTCATATGGTAACTCTGTTTGTAACTTTTTGAGGAAATCCAGAGTGTTATCCTAAATGGTTGTACCATTTTCCATTCCCACCAGCAGTCTATGAAGGTTCAAATTTCTCCACATCCTTACCAACACTTGTTATTATCTGACTTTTTTGATTATAGTAATCCTAGTAGGTATGAAATGGTATCTTATTGTGGTTTTTATTTGTGTTTCACTTATTACTAATTTTACATTGAGCATCTTTTCTTATATGTATTGGCCATTTGCATATTTTCTTTGAAGAGACGTCTATTCATATTATTTGTCCATTTTTAATTGAATTATTTGCCTTTTTATTATTAAATTCTAATAGTTTTCTATATAGTTTAGATAAAAGTTCCTTACAAGATACATGATTTATAAATATTTTCATCCATTCTGTGGGTTGTTTTCTAATTTTTTTTTGATAATGTCTTTTATAGTTCCATTTACAATAGCATCAAGAAAAATAAAATATCTAGGAATAAATTTAGAAAAAAAAGTGCAAAATGTATGCTCTGAAAACTATGAAACAGTGTTGAAACATTAAATGGAAAAGTATCACATATTCATGAATTGGGCTTCTTAATATTGCCAAGATGGGAACACTCCCCAAACTCATCTACAGACTCTACACAATCTCTATCAGAATCCCAGCTGGCTTTTTGTAGAAATTGACATGCTGATTCTAAAATTTATCTAGAATTCCAAGAGACGTACAATAGCCAAAACGATCTTGAAAAAAAAGGAATGAAGTTGGAGGACTCACACATCATGATTTCAAAATTTACTTTAGTGAAACAGTAGTCAAGACAGTGTGGTACTGGCATAAGAACACACATATAGACCAAGGAAATAGAACAAAGAATCCAAAATAAACCCATGAGTCTGTGGTCACCTGATTATTGGCAAGGGTGCCAAGACCATTCAATGGGGGAAAGAACAGTCTTTTCAACAAATGATGCTAGAATAACTGGATAGCTACATGTAAAACAATGAAATTGGACTCTTACTTCATACAATATACAAAAATTAACTCAAAATGGATCAAAGAGCTAAATGTAAGAGATAACACTATAGAACTCTTAGAAGAAAACAAGGGTAAATCTGTGACCTTAGATTTGTCAATGGATTCTTAGATGGACACCAAAATCACAAGCAACAGAAGTCTCAATCTTTTTAAAAAGACAATGTGATAAGGTAACTCTCTAGCTTAATTTTTTTCAATAGATCCCTATTGCCTTGAGATTAGAGCTCAAACTGCTAAGCGTATCATATACACTTTTTCATTTAAAAATGCCATTGGAAGAATTAAATATATTTTAATGTAAATTAATATCTGTCTATCTTTCTAGATATCTGTTTACATATTGATGTCTATTTCTCTAGTGTGTATGGGTAGTTTTTTGGGCATGCTTTAAATTGTTATTTACTTATATACTTATGAAAATATATGTTACTCACAAAGTTTACTTATATATTCAATCACAAAAGTTAATGTTGTCTTCAAATTATGTAAATAATATAATAATAGCTGTATAATCATTTTTCTTCCTCACAAGCTTACATTATACTGCTTGTTCCATTGATCAGACATTAGTCTTGTAGACTGGATTTTTTTGAGAGCTGTGTTTCATACTTTAAATTCCACTTTTATAAAGTCCCTGACTCAGGAAATATTTAGTATTTGCCATAGGAAGCTCAAACACAGAGAAAAGCTGTGAGCGTACTCCTGGGATTATCACTGAAGTAAGCAGTCTGAATCTGTAAACCCACCCCCCTTTAAGCTAACTCTTACTAGATCAAAGCAATAACATGAGAGAGAGAGAGGCAAGGAGAAGATGTAACCACGTATCTGTGATTTGACAGTGGTTATGTCATACTGTTATTCACTGATCAAATGCTTGACTAATTTATTTTTCATCTTTTTAAGGATTACGGTATATCCAGCATTGTAACTATCATTCTGTATAAAAAAATACACATCTTCTTTCTCGGAGCTTACAGTCTAGTAGAAGGAGAGAAAGACAGGAAAGTAAGCGACTATAATAGAGTTCAATAAGTACTCTAGTAAAACAAGAAGCAGACACTTTGAGAACACGTGCAGGAACACCTACTTGGACTGTAAGGGGAGTGAGGAAATGTGTGCTGATGGAACATGCATCCAAAGTAACATCTGAATTGGCCAAGAGCTGACAGGCAAAGAAGAGGGAAGGTTGATGTTGGGGTTGCCATGAGAAACCACCCAGATCTTCCTTTTAGGACTTGTTCTGTGGCCGCTGGAGCACTGCTGACGAATAGCCTTCAGCTGTCAGGCCTCTCAGGACATTTCCCTTGGCAATTTGCACTTGCCTAAGGTCATGCCCTATTCCCAAGGGCAACCTACCTTCGTTGAGTGGTCTCTGCAAGACATAAAGGCCTAGCTCACTCCTCACAATAGGTGACAACTCTCAAGTGCCTTCCTAGCTTCAGAGCCCCCTAGGGGGTCAGGAGAGGCCTCTGTTGAGACTACATCACAACCCAATTTTTCAATCTGCTCAGTCCCTTCCTCTTTCATTCCACAGCTCCTTATCCTAAGAGAAATCCCTAAAAAATTCCCTGTACTCTAATCTATGTCTCACAAATCTTCTTCCTGGAGAACCCAAACTTGATCGGTTGGTACTGGGACTGGTGTGAGAAAATAGATGCTAAAACGAGAGGCAGGATCTGTATCACATATCAGTTAGTTAGCAACAATGACTCCATCATTGAATGGAATATGAATATATTCCATTCCTATATGAATATGAATTACCCCTGGCACAAAGAAGATTTATAATAGATAAAATTTTTATCAGTGGTGAATTGGGAAGACTATACTTGTCATTTCTATTGCTATGTAACAAACCATTCCAAAATTTAGTGTGCTAAAATAGAGTTTTGTGGGTTAGCTAGGCTTAGCTGGGGAGTTATCATTTAGGGGCTTCCATATTGTTCTCTGATGTCTAATGGAGCTGCAACCATCAGAAAGCTCAATTGGGCTAGATGTTTAAGGTGGCTCACTCACCCGGCTGCAGTTGATGCTGTCTGTCGGCTGGGAGCTCAGCTTGGGCTGTGGACAAGTACACCTACATGTGGACTACGCATGTGGTTTGGATTTCTCATGACTTGTAGTCTAAGATCAGGAAGGATGTAGCCTAAGAGAAAGTGTTCCAAGAGACCTTGGCAGAAGGTGAAGTTGTCTTATAGCCTAAGTTCTGAAGCTATGCAGCATCACTCTCACTGTATTAAATTGGTCAAAAGCAAGCCACGGGGCCAATCTTTTGTGTCTAGCTACCACATCAGGGTCAATCTATCAAGTATTGGAGAAGTGTGTGTGTGTGTGTGTGTGTGTGTGCATAGTGAGGGATAATTATAAAGACAGTTTAATTGGGTGGCTGTCACTAAGCATGATTGATATTTTGGGAAAAGATATAAAAATCAGGGAGTGTTTAATTAGCAATTAAACTCTGAATATAAACGTCATAGGGCCTGCTTAGTAGCATGTAAAGAGGCTCTCATCACAGCTAGAGGAAAGAAAAATCATACAATATTTTATCCCAAAGACATAAAGATATAAAGACTAAAGGATACAGGGGCAGTGGGCCTCCTCATATCCTCATTTATTCTTCTTGTCTGGCCCATTTAAAATCCAGATGAACTCTGGAGAATAACAGAAGAAGTCTGTAAACTCAACAACGGACTACTAATACTAACGAGATATGATATCTTACTAGAGTAGATTAACATGGACATTGATCAGACTAATGCTTGTTTTACTATCTTATCAAGAAAGAGGATCAGAAGCAGTTCACATTCACTTGGAAGAGTGGAGTATACACTTATGGTCCTGCCTCGGGGCTCTATTAACTCGCCCACCCACTGTCGTAATGTAGTGTGAAGAGACCTGGACTGTCTGGGTGCCTCAAAAGATGTGACACTGGTGCCTATATTGACGACATCGTGTTAATTGGACCATATGATCAAGAAGTAGCCAGTATACTGGGGGCATTGTTAAGATACATATGCTCTAGAAGGTGAGAGATAAACTCTGTGAAGGTTAAGTGGCTTCACCACAGTAAAATATTTAGGGATCTGTTAGTCTGAGACATTTCATGACATTCTCTCCAAAGTAAAGTACAAGTCATTCCATCTCACATCTCCGTGTATGAAGGAGGCCCAGTGGGCCTCTTTGGGTGACAGAGGCAGATGATTCAACTCTTGGGTTTATACTATCTTCCATATATTGAGTGACACGAAAAGCTGCCAACCTTGAGTGGAGACAAGAGCAGTAAAATAGTCTGCAGTCTTCCAGGTTGCAGCTCAAGAGGCCCTGCTGTTTGGGCCATGTGATCAAGAAAATGTAATATCGGTGGTGTTCATGGTGAGAAAAGATGCCATCTGGAGTTACGGCAAGCCCTAACAGGAGAGCCATTATGATTTTGGTGCAAGACTTTGCCATTGGTAGTGAAGAATCATACATCTTTTGAAAAACAGTTTCCACAGTGATAATGGGTTCTGATAAAGGTGGATGACCTGGCTATGGGTTCTCAAGTGATCCTGAGCCACAACTGTCCATCATAAGCTGGGCTCTGTCCTACTCATCAAATCATAAGGTGTGGCAAACCCAGCAATAATCCACAGTAAAATGAAAGTGGTACATTCAGGATTGGGCATGAAAAGGGCTGGAGAAAATAAATGAGCTGCATGAGTTGGTGACTCAGATTCTCACATCACCCACCTCTCTTGTACCTATGCCTCTCCCTTACATCATACCTATGTGTAACCCCATAGGAGATCCTTGTAACCAGCTGACTGAGAACAAGAAAAGCCAAATGTGGTTCATGGATGAGTTAGCTTGGTATGCTGGTAAGTTAAAAGTCGACAGTTCTCTGAAACATCCCTTGCTTTGAAAGACAGCAATTTAGATAAATCATCACAATGGGCAGAGCTTTAGGCAGAGTGGAAAGAGAAGTGGCCCATGGTTGCAGTATATACTAACTAATGGGCAGTGGCAAATGGCTTGAATGATTGAACCAGAATGAAAACACTGAGAAGATTGAGGACAAGGAGATCTGGAGTAAAGGCTTGTGGATGGACTCATAGGAGGAAGCATATTTTGGTATGAAGATATTCAAATCACATCTTAATCCTCACCAGAGAGCATCCACTGTAGAAGTACTAAATAACTGAGAGGGCAATAGAGCTCAACCAGTTGGTGTCAGCCAGCCTTGGTCATCAGCCATCCCAGTGTTGACATAGTGATCATATGAATTCAATAGGCATGGTGGTAGAGATGGAGGATATAAATGGGGCAATAGCAAATGCTCTTATCACCAATACTGAGCAAGCTATTGTCAATCTCAAGTGTCTAATCTGCCAGTGACTGTGATCAATGATGAGTTTCTAGCATGGCACCATCCCTTGAGGAGACTAATCAGCCACTTGGTGGCAAGTTGTCTATGTAGACCGTTTCCATCCTGGAAGGAACAGCACACAGAAGCTTTTGGATTGACAGTGATAGGACCTATTGAAGACAAAGCTGAAGCATCAGCTTTGAGAAGATTCCTTGTGAGTGTGGTGTGCTGTCCTCTAGGAGGTTGTGTACACTCTCAGTCAGTGATACTTATTTGATGCCGTGTCCTCAATATGGATCTTAGAATCAATGGTTGACAACAGAAGTTTATCTGCTTACCATCACTCCAAGTGACCCTCATTGGGAATTTGTGTTTCCTATTCCCACAACTCTGGGCTCTGTGGATTTAGAGGCCCTGGTCCCTTAAGAGGAAATATTTCCACTATTGGATACTGCAAGGACCCCGTGGAACCATAAGCTACCAGTTTCTGCCTGCTCGTTGTGTCAAAAGAAAAGTAGACAAGAAGAGGAGTTATCACCCTAATAGAAGTAATTGACCCTGACCATCAGGATGGAACAGGACTGCTGTTAAACAGTGGGGGCAGAGAGCAATATGTTTATCATTAAGATGATCCATTTGGGAGCTTCTTGAAATTCCCTTACCCAGTCTTGATAGTAAATGAACAAGTGAGGTAGTCATGGACACAGAAGGTTATGATGACCAGGGACTCAGTTCCTCAGGGATATAAGTCTAGGTTACCACCAGGTAGGCCACCAAGACTAGACGAGGTTCTAGATGAGGGTGAAGAGAATCTAGAATAGATAGTAGAGAAGGGAGACAAATATTAGTCATGGTCTCAAGACCACATCACTGGGGCCTTATACTTCATCTCACTAACTTTATAGGTTTTCTCTAGTAAAAGAAACCTATCAGGATTTTATATGAAGAAATGTATCTGAGGGTACAAAGGGTTGGGCCGTAGTAGAAACTTGGATGAACCTTCAGGACTGATGGATTAACTCTGAGAGTTCAGCTGATATCTCTCAGTCATCATCCCTTTCCAGAAATTGCCCTCATTTAGAGAGAGAGATGCCATGCCCAAGATCATGTCCTCTTCTCTGGTGTAGCCTTTATCCAGTGGCTGAACTATGTGGGAGTAGAAGGGCTTGCCTCCTCTCCACAGTGGGGACAACTTGGAAGGGCCATCGTAGTTTTAGAAATCCCTATGGATTGGCTGAGACCTTCGTCTACATTGCATAGAAACCTGGCTTCTTCCTCCGCCTAATTTTGCTTCCTTCCCTTCCCTTTCCTTTCCTTCCCCAGGTATTAATCCTGAGAGCACTCTCTAATAAATTTTATGCACCCAACCTCCATCTTAGAGCTTGTTTCCCAGTGCACCCAATGCGAACAGCTGGGTTTCAAGCAAGAGGAAACCCTTTAAAGACATGATTGAGCAAGATGCATTCAGTTTTTCTAGAACTCGAAAGGGTAATTTAGTAGGAAGAGATGAAATTAGAGAACTAATCAGGGGCGTTGAAGACCATTTTAATACAGTTTGACTTTATGTTAAGTATAGTATGTAGCAATTAAAATGCTTTAAGTGAAGGAGAGAGAAAGACTCATATTTTGGAAAAATGACTGATGGCATGGTAAAGAAAAGAGCAAGACTGGAGGCAGGTGTGCCGGTTAGGAGACCTTTCATAGTATTATATAAGGGAAAGGAGACGTTCACTGCCTCAACTAGGGAATTGACATTGAGGAGGAAGAGCAATGGATTTGAGTTTTTTAAGAGTTAGAATTGGGTGACACTCTGTTTCCCTGCTTGAGTGATCGGGTGGATAATGTTCTATTCACAGTGATGGAGAACACCGAAGAAACATCAGATTTGTAGGGAGAAAATAATGAGTTTAATTTAGATATGACAAGTTTGAGATGTCTGTGGGACATCTAGATGTAGATATCCAAAAAGATGTTGGATATTCAAATCTATAACATAGGACAGAGTTCCCGTTTAAATATAGATTTAAATACTATCAGCCTAAAGTGGTTGAAGCCAGGGGAATGGGTGAGCGAATGTGTAGAGGATAAGATCACAAGGTATAGGACAAACCTTGAGGAGTAGAAGATTTAAATAATTTGCGGAGGAAAAGGGGCTTCAGAGAGGTAGGATGAATAAGTGGTAAAATGTAATACCGTGGAAGGCAAGGGAAGAAAACACGTCAGAAAATGGAAGGAGAAGCAGGAGAAGGAATAGGAGTGGGAAGGGCATCAATGACGGGCCCTACTAAGTATTTAACCAAATTAAGTACTGAAAAGTATCTGCTGAGTTTAGCAACAAGTAGAGGACTGGCTCTCAGGTGTTAATATTCTGGAGAAATCTAACATTATTTTGACAGTGGTTGGACTCAGTGACCTTTAAGTTCCCTTCCAACCCTTAAATGCTATGAAATTGTTTGACTTGTGTGCTATCATCTCAGCAAAGAGTTCAGCCTAAGAAATCAATAAATTGGACTCAAACAAATATTGCTCTGGATATAACCAGGGTAATCCCCAGGCTTGTCAACAGCCAGAGCAGCAAGTAGCTCTAGGCAGCCAGGAATTTGAGGCTAAATAGTTTTACCCATAGTCACAATTTTTTTTTTTTTTTGCTTATGTCATTCAAGTTCCAAAAATAAAGTTAAGCCTGAAATCCATATCACAGCTAATAGATGCACTCTGGAAACGCTTGGAATACTGCTACATTATTTTATTTACAAAGTAATTAATGTTTGCTGACCTTTGAGAAGAGTTGGAAAAAACATTCTATGAGACAAATCATAACTAAATTTGCTTAAACAAGACTGGATTCAAATCAAAACACCATGGGCAATAGAAAAATATATGGAAGAGGAAAATATCCACAAATAAAATTTTTGCACTGAGGGTTGATTTGGAAGAAGCATATATTGTGTCATTACTTGAGCTAATTTGTTGCTTAATTTGTTAGAATTTCTACTCCATTACATTGTACACCTTCACTAAATCTGTAGCTAAAATGTTCTGCCTGCAAATGTTCTTACAGTAAATATCCATGCCTTCAGCTGTGGTATAGTACTAAGAATAGATTAATAAGTCTGTTATATTTTTAAATTTTATTTGCTTTTAAAAATCAGATCTATTTCTCAATTCCATATCATAAATTGAGTCAAATTGGCTCCATTATCTGCCCTAGACATTATCATCAACATTCTTTTTCCTCTTTCTCATGGTGTAATATGGTTGGAAAACAAACTTAAAATGTTGAAAAGTTGCTATTCACATGAAGTACCTGTTTAACACAAAAAGTGTAAGAATCATATATCTGTGATGTCAATAACAGAACTGAAAAATTGGACTCACATGTTTATTTTTTTGAGATAGTGCTATACAAACTCACCAATTTTTAAATATCCTACTGCTTTACTATGACTAGAGAAACTTAATACACTAGACGGAATAGAAAGATATTATTTTGTATTTCTCTAGTGATTTGAAGATCCCAATTACTCTATAAACCTTGTGTAATGAATTAGAAATTTCAGAACACTTTTTTGAATTGTTAGAATCTATTAAGAGCAAAACTAAAACAATGTAGTAAAATTTCAGTTATCCAGAATGCTTAGGGATTGAATTATTCAGTGTAGCTCTTTTCTGAAAATTTGCCTCCTTTCTGTACCAAACATATTAATTTCAATAGTATTGGTTGAAATTTTTTTCTATAATGCAATACAAACTTTCCAGGGTTTTAAATAATTGTTTTATTTTTATAAAAGTAATGCAAGTACAGAGCTTAAAAATTCAAAGAGCATCTCAAAATTCATAATAAAAATCAGCAGACTCCTGTCTCCTCCCAAAACCAGACATAACTACCTACAAATATTTAGGCTATTTCTTCTGATGTTTACCTCCATCTATTTAAATAGTGTGGCTATCCTGTTATTTCTTGGTTTATCAAGTTTAGACCATATATATTGGCCTCTTATTGTACAAGAGTATAATTTATCTCA
Organism: Diceros bicornis minor; assembly: GCF_020826845.1. Taxonomy (NCBI): domain Eukaryota; kingdom Metazoa; phylum Chordata; class Mammalia; order Perissodactyla; family Rhinocerotidae; genus Diceros; species Diceros bicornis. The sequence continues at coordinate 13,536,674 of NC_080761.1, forward strand.
TTTACACTGCCATACACATAAATTCTCCATTTCCACTTCCTCTTAATATAGTTATTTGATAATTTGATGAATAAATATTTATTTTTAAATTATTATTGTGATTACATAAGTGTTATTCACAACAAAGCCATGTAGCATATACCAGAATTATATTTCCTGTCTTGATCAAATGGTTTTCCTGTAGTTAGTCATCGCTTTATATTTTCTTACTTAGTGTTTTAGTAATTCAGTCCCAACCTTTCAAAAGCTCTCAATATGATCAAATTTATTATCATATTTTATTATTTTCTGTTTTTGCTTGTATTTTTAACAACTTTATTGAGGAATAATTTAAATACAATAAACTGTAAAATTTAAAGCATAGAATTTGATAAATTTCTACATATGTATATATCTGTGAAATAGTCACAACAATCAAGATAAGGAACATCTTCATTCTGTTCTTTTGTAAACTCTCCTTCCTACTGTTACCTAAATCCCTGCCCCTTCTCAAAACCAACACTGATCTTTTTTCTGTCACTGCAGATTAGTTTGCCTTCTAAAAATTTTTATATAAATGGAATAATATAGTATATACACTTATTTTGTGCAGCTTATTTTACTTGGAAAAATTATTTTGATATTTATGCATGTTGTAATGTATATCAATAGTTCATTCTTTTTTACTGCCAAATAGAATTTTGTAGAATGGATGTAAACAGTTTGTTGATCCATTCACCTGTTGATGGGCACTGGATTATTTCCAGTTTTTGGCTATTACAAATAAAGGGGCTATGAACATTTCATATAAAATCTTTGTGTGGATATGTACTGTCATTTCTCTAAGGTAAATATCTAAGAGCAGAATGATTGGATCCTATGGGAGGTGTATGATTAATTTTTAAAGTAACTACCAAACTATTTTTCCAAGTACCTGTACCATTTTAAATTCCCACCAGCTGTTGTATGAAAGTTCTAGTCCTTCATATCCTCACCAACTTCCTATGATATTGTCACTCTTTCAAATTTTATCTATTCTGGTAGGTGTGTAGTGCTATCTCATTGTAGTTTTAATTTGAATTTTTCTAATGACAAATTATATTCAGCATTTTTCCATGTGTTTATTTGGCATCCATATGTCTTGTTGGTGAAGTGTTCATTCAAACATTTTGCCCATTTTTATTGGGTTATGTGTTTTCTTATTATTAAGTTTTGACGGGCCTTTATTCTGAATACATGTCCATTATCAGACATATGATTTGCAAATATTTTCTTACAGTGTGTGGTTTATCTTTTAATGACCTTCACAATGTCTTTAGAATGGTAGAAGTTTGTGATTTTGATTAGTCCAATTTATCATTTTTTCATATATGGATCATGATTTTGTTGTAGCTGAAAAATCTTTGCCCAACCCAAGGATTCAAGATTTTCTTCTATGCTTTCTTTTGGATATTTTATAGTTTTAAATTTACATTCACATTTTTTAACTATATGAGGTGAAGTATGTGTTAATTAACTTCTTTGTGATATTCATTTTACAGTGTATACACATATTAAATCATCATGTTGTATACCTTAAATAAAATCTGTTGGAATTTACCTTGCTAGATTTTGAACTTGCTTGATACTCTTCACCATTTTTCTCTTTCCAATGTATATCTTTCAGAATGGGAATGCTATTGTATGCCTGTCCCACTGTTGTACTTCGAAAGTACATAAATTGTCTGGTTTTACAGGTTCACAGCTGGAGAAGAAATTTCCCAGGATGAATAATACCTCAAGTTTCACCCATACCTGATTTAGATAATATTTAGATGTGATTTTGGACTTTAGAGTTGTTTCTAGAATGAGTTTAGACTTTTGGGGCTGTTGAGATGGAATTAATGTATTTTGCATGTGAGAAAGACATGGATTTTAGGGGGTCACGGGTGGAATGTCATGGACTGAATGTATATTCCCCCCAAAATTCATATGTTGAAGCCCTAATCCCCAGTGTGGCTATATGTGTAATAAGGAGGTAATTAAGATTAAATGAAGTCGTAAGGTTGGGGCCTTTAGCACAGGATTAGTGTCCTTTTAAGAAGAGACACCAGAAAGCTTGCTCTCTCTCCACATGTACATAAAGAAGTCATGTGAGCAGATAGTGAGATGGGAAGAGGCCTCAGAATGAAACCTATCTTCCAGTCACCTTGATCTTGGACTTCGCAGACTCCAGAGCTGTGGGAAAATAAATTTCTGTTGGTTAAGTCATTCAGTCTGTGGTATTTTGTTATGGCAGACAGAGCAGACTAATATAAATAGATTGAATGCTGGCACCCAAAAGACACGTCCAACCAGAATCTGAATATGACCTTATTGGAAAAAGAGTCTTTGCAGATGTAACTAAGTTAAGAATCTAGAAAAGAGATTAACCTGGATTAAGGTAGGCCTTAAATCCAATGATAAGTGTCCTTTTAAGAGGAGAAGACAGAGAGAAGATGGGAGGACAGAGGCAAAGATTAGAATGATACATCTGTAAGTCAAGACTGTCAAGGACTTCCAGCAGTAGGAAATTAATTCAGATTTGGTTCTGTTGGCAATTCTGGGTCTTTTACCTTTCCATATAAACTTTAGAATGAGTTTGTTGATATCCACAAAATAACTTGCTGGGATTTTAGTTGGGATTGTGTTGAATCTATAGATCAAGTTAGGAAGAACTGACATCTTGAAAATATTGATCTTCCCATCCGTGAACATAAAACATCTCTCCATTTACTTAGTTATTCTTTGGTTTCTTTTATCAGAATTTGGTAGTTTTCCTCATATAGATCTTGTACCTGCTTTGTTAGATTTATATGTATTTCATTTTTAGGAGTGCTAATATAAGTGGTATTATGTTTCTAATTTCAAATTCTACTTGTTTACTGCTGGTATACAGGCATACCTCATTTCATTGTGTTTCATTTTATTGTGCTTTGCAGACATTGCGTTTTTTACAAATTGAAGGTTTGTGCAACTCTACACTGAACAAGTCTATCAGTGCAATTTTTCCAAAAGCATTTGTTCAGTTTGTGTCTCTGTGTCACATTTTGGTAATTCTCTCGATATTTTCATTATTATTACATTTGTTATGGTGATCTGGTGATCACTGACTATTGTAACTGTTTTGGGTGCCACGAACCATGCCCATAAAAAACGGTGAACTTAATTGATAAATGTGTGTGTTCTGACTGCGCCACTGACAGGCCATTCCCCCATCTCTCTCATTCTCCTTGAGCCTCCCTATTCTCTGAGACACAACAATATTGAAATTAGGCCAATTAATAACCCTACAATGGCCTCCAAGTGTTCAAATGAAAGGAAGAGTCACACATCTCTCACTTTAAATCAAAAGCTAGAAATGAGGGGCCGGCCCCGTGGCACAGTGGTTTAAGTTCGGCACACTCTGCTTTGGTGGCCTAGGTTTGCAGGTTCAGATTCTGGGCGTGGACCTAAACCGCTCATCAAGCCATGCTGTGGTGGTGACCCACATGCAGAATAGACTGGCACAGATGTTAGCTCAGGACCAATCTTCCTTAAGCAAAAAGAGGAAGATTGGCAATGGATGTTAGCTCACGACCAATCTTGCACACCCAAAAAAAAAAAAAGCTAGAAATGATTAAGCTTAGCGAGGAAGGCATGTGAAAAGCTGAAACTGGTCGAAAGCTAAGCCTGTTGTACCAAACAGTTAGCCAAGTTGTGAATGCAAAGGAAGAGTTCTTGAGGGAAATTAACAGTGCTACTCCAAAGTGAACACATGAATGAAAAGAAAGCAAAACAGCCCTATTGCTGATATGGAGAAAGTTTTAGTGGTCTGGATAGAAGATCAAACCAGCCACTACATTCCTGTAAGCTAAAACCTAAACCAGAGCAAGTTTTCTTCAATTCTGTGAAGGCTGAGAGAGGTGAGGAAGCTGCAAAAGAAAAGCTTGAAGCTAGCAGAGGTTGGTTCATCAGGTTTAAGGAAAGAAGCCATCTCCATAACATAAAAGTGCAAGGGGAAGCAGCAAGTGCTGATGTAGAAGCTGCAGCAAGTTATCCAGAAGGTCTAGCCAAGATAATTAATGAAGGTGGCTACACTAAACAAGAAATTTTCAGTGTAGACAAAGCAACCTTATATTGGAAGAAGATGCCATCTAGGACTTTTCCAGCTAGAAAGGAGAAGTCAATGCCTAGCTTCAAAGTTTCAAAGGATAGGCTGATTCTCTTTTAGGGGCTAATACAGCTGGTGACTTTAAGTTGAAGCCAACGCTCATTTACGATTCTGAAAATCCTAGGGCCCTTAAGAGTTATGCCAAATCTACTCTGCCTGTGCTGTATAAATGGAACAACAAAGCCTGGATGACAGCACAACTGTTTACCACAAGGTTTACTGAATATTTTAAGCTCACTATTGAGACCTACTGCTCAGAAAAAAAGATTCCTTTCAAAATATTAGTTCTCATTGACAATGAGAGTGCAAAATGGTACAGCCACCTTGTAGGACAGTTTGGCAATTTTTTACAAAACAAAACATAGGCTTATAATATGATCCAGCCATTGTGCTGCTCCTTGGTATTTACCCAAAGAAATGAAAACTTATATCCACATAAAAACCTTCGTGTGGATGTTTATAGCAGTTCTAGTCACAATTGCCAAAACTTGGAAGCAACCAATGTGTCCTTCAGTAGGTAAATGGATAAATAAACAGTACCACAGATGATGGAATATTATTGAGTGCTAAAAGGAAATGAGCTTTCAGGCCATGAAAGGACTTGGAGGAAACTTAAAGGCATATTACTAAATGAAGCCAATTTGAAGAGGCTACCTAGTGTATGATTTCAACTATATGACATCTGGAAAAGGCAAAATTATGGAGCCAGTGAAAATATCAGTGGTTGCTAGGGATTGAGGGGAAGAGAGGGATGAATCGGTGAAGCCCGGAGGACATTTTGCACAGTGAGACTCTTCTGTATGATACTGTAATGGTGGATACACATCTTTATACATTTGTCAAAACCCATGGAACATACAACATGAAGAGTGAACTTTAAGTAAACCATGGACTTTGGGTGATAATGATGTCTCCATGTAAGTTCATCAATTATAAGGAATGCACCACACTGGTGGGGGATTTTGATAATGGGGGGGGCTGTGCATTTGTGGCGCTAGGAGGTATATGGGAACTCTCTGTACTTTCTGCTCAGTTTTGCTGTGAACCTAAAACTACTCTAAAAAATAGTTTACTTAAAAGAACAAAATTACATTATGCTTGAAAGGAGGCTTTCATTTTATATGACAGGTCTAGAAAAGATGTGTTTTCTGCAGATATTTCAAGAAAGCTTTTGGTTCAGGTCATGACTAATCATATTTGGAGTTATCTCGTTTATAAAACTAGCAGGAGCAGAATTCAGTTGGGCCTCTAGAACCAGGGATACAAATCTAGAAGAGTTGGCATTTATTGATATGTTGGGTCTGAGAGAAAAATAATATGAAATGTAAGGAAGTGGTATCAGAGACTGTATTTTGATAATGACATATCTGCCTTGAACAGTAAAAGTGGGGATCCAATTGCAATGTAAATCAGATCATCTGAAATGTCTTCTGTCACACCAAACAATAGGAAAAAATATGATGGTCTGATAACTCTGGGAATGATTTTAACACTTGGCTTAATTGTGGGATTAGGAGAAGTCTTGGTAAGGAGGAAATCTCTTTTTAAATATCCCATGAATGTTTCCTAGATGGGTGAATAGTATCTTTGACTTCTCTGTTTTTGGGCCATTAAATATCCTCATGTCAGCAGTTGAGTGGTAATACGTGAACAGATCTCAGGTTGGTAAATGATTAGAAGAAGTGAAATATTGAATGTATATTTGTGTGTGAGAGAGAGATTTGAGAGGGAACATCTTTGCTGCAGCCACAAACAATTTTACTATTTGCTGATATATTGATTTGAAGAAGATTTTACTTACCAGAATTCAACATGTGTAATTCAATATGGTTTGCATAAAGATAATAATAACTCAAATACATGGGATGCATGATGGTGAGGAAGGAGGGACGAGATATCAAAAGTTTGGGCAAGTAATTGAAAGATGTTTACTAAACTCCTGTTAAGGCTTTGGGGCACTTGAAGACTTTTTGATACGGGTTTGTGCATCCACATTGGATTTTAGGAATTGATGCTGAACATTGCTCAGAAAATTAGAGGGCAAAGGAATTTGAAGTTGGGTATGATAAAAGACTTTAAGAAGGAGAATTGATGCTGGACACTGAGTGAGGGATCAGAACCTTAATCATAATGTCACTAGGTTTTTTCTTCCAGGAATTGACAAGGTGATTCTAAAATTGGTATGAATCCTTGAATATCAAAAGGACTCTGGAAGTAGAAAAATGAAGTTGAAGCACTTGTACTCTCTGACTTCAAGACTTACTATAAATCTATAGTAATCAAGACTGTGTGTAATTTGAATAAATATTAACAAATAGATCAATGGAACACAACAGAGAACCCAGAAGTTGACTGATGTTTGATTTTCAGTTAAGAATTCACAGAAATTAAATGCAGAAAGGGACATCTTTTAAATAAATGATGTTGCAACAACTGGATATCCATATGGAAAAAATTGAACCTAAAACAATACATCATATCATGTCAAAAATTAATTTGAGATGACTCGTAGACCTAAACAAAACAGTCAAAATATAAAACTTCTAATAGAAAACATAGGTGAATATCTTTAGGAATTGCTGATAACAAAGTTTTCTTGGACAGGATAGAGAACGCAATAACCATAAAAGAAATTTGATAATCTAGATGTCATCAAAATTTAAAATTCTTCTTGTCAAAAGATACCATTAAGAGAATGAATTAGAAATCCACAGACTGGGAAAATGTATTTCCAACACATGTATCTGACCTTTGTCCTTTGACTGGTATCCAGGATATAAAAAGATATTCTACAACTCAATAATAAAGACAACCTACTTAAAAGTGTGCAAAAGATTTGAACATATATTTACAAAAGAAGATTACAAATTAGCACGTGAATAAGTGCTCAGCATCACAATGAGATACCACTGGATATCCAGCAAACCTCATTGAATGGTACTCTTAAGATTCGTGCATTTCTTTGCAGGTACATTTTACTTCAAAATAAAATAACTGTGAATAAATATTAAACTCTAGTCAATGGTGTGTATCCTGAGGTATTTAGCAAGCGGTGTAGTGAGGACTGCAACTCACTTAGACATCTATCAAATAATAAAATGTATAGATAGTTAGAGGGGCCGAAATTTAAATATGTGATAAAACAAGTTTAGTCAAATGTTACTTGTAGAATCTATGTGGTAGATATATAATTATTCACTGTAAAATTCTTTCGCTTTGCTATGTATTTGAATATTTTCATAGTAAAATGTTGGAATGTTATTTCAGATTGAATTGATGTAATGCAAGAATGACTGAAGAGCATCAAAGAGGATACATTTGTGGATAAATCTTCTAAATTAAATATGAACTTCTTCAAACAATAATAATGTGTTGTGGGTTTTAAATGGATGCAGAATTACAATATATGAAAAGAAGAGTGCAAAAGGAGGAAGGGAGATCAATGGAGGTAAGGGTTCTAAGATCTTGCATTGTCTGGAAAGTGTAAAAAGTTTACATTTAAGATAGGCACTAATAAATCTGGAATATAAGTTCTAATCATCAAGGTCAGTGACAAAATATGAATTAAAGAATGTATGAATAAAAAGCTAATGGAAGGAAAAATGAAATAACAAAAAGAATGATTACTCCACCAAAAGGCAAGAAAGGAAAAACAGACAAACAGAAAAACAAATAAGGAAAAAAAAAGATGCAGATGGGTGGAAAAAAACCCAAATACTACAATTGTAGATATAAACCCATATATATTAGTAATTATGGTAAATGTAAATAGATTCAATACTGTAATTAAAAGATAAATATTATTAGGTTTGATTAAACAACAAAATTTAACTATATGCTACTTACAAGAGACTCACCGAAAATACAAGGATGCATAGAATTTGGAAGCAAAAGGATATTAAAAAGATATACCATACATACACTAACCAAAACGTGTCAGTGAAGTTATCCTAATATTAGTCAAAGTAAATTTTAAGGGAAGAGATAATGGTAGAAACAAAAGCAGGCATTACATAATTTTGGGGTGAATACATCAAGATGAAATAATAAGCCTAAATTTATATACATCACCCAATTTCATAATTGGGTGAATTCATCAGGAAGAAATAATAAGTCTAAATTTATATAACAACTAATATCATAGCCTTGAAATATGCAAAGCAAAATCTAACAGAAATAAAAAAATAAATAAATAAATCCACAATTATAGTAGGAGATTTTTAACACATCTCTTTCAAAAACTGGTAAAACAAACAGACAAAAAAAGAATCATTAAAGACAGAAGATTTGAATTTAAGAGGTACTAGCAAACCTTAAGTCCTGTATAAGTACATAAGCCAAGAATATTTGATAATAGCTGTATCAACAAAGCTAAGATGTGTTACTGAGAATCCGAATTTTCTCTAATTGTTTGTGAGATTCCTTTGCTTATGGAATTTCTTTATCAAAGATCCTACATTTACAAATGACTAGGTTAATATGTTCTCAAAAGGTCTGTTGAATACTGCACAGCAGTCTTCTGCAAGGGACGGGATTTGGCTCCATTCTAAGCCATTTTTTAGATCTATAGTCAAGTACCTTAATTTTTGTTTTCCATCAATACAATTTCACTGCAATGAAATTTGCAGATATTATGGCAACTAAATTATGTAATGGAGGCTCCTTTTTCATGCTGTGAGTCAAGGATGGCTTGGGCACAAAGCCTTATATAATCTGCCCAATCTTACCTGCCAATATTTCCCACAGTAACTTCATTACTTCTAAAAATAATAAGAAAATTAAAAATGTATTAACAACCTCCATGTGGCAGATACCATGCTAGTGGGCACCAGAAGGGATAAATAATCTCTAATAGCCATTCAGACTTTAAAGGAGAGTACAGCTTTTAGCAGAATATTCATAATTGGCACTCGGTAAAAGTACATTGATTGAATAAATTGCTGCTTATTAGAGGATGCTTTATAAACGCTAGTTGAATAAAATTGTATTGGACAAAATCAAGAATGCTGGTACTATGTTTACGGTTTACAAAGATGAGTATACCTTAGCAGAAGATGACACTTTGGCCCAGACATGAAAGTTCCTGAAGCCCTAGGAGGCAAAATACCTAGTGAAAGTCTTTTGTGCCTTTTTGATTGATTAATTGATTGATTTTTTTCTTTATTCAGAAAATATTTGTTTATTGTGTATTGTGTATTAGGAACTGTGTTAATAATTGGGAGATCACTGACTAAGATTGGCAAAGCCCCACCCCCCTAGCTTTCACAGTTCACCTTTTAGTTTGGGAGGCCAATATTTTTTAAAAGCCCTTTCAACTTAAAACAATTAATCACTTAATCGTGATTGTTATAAGTGCTATAAACAAGTATGGGGGGTATAAGGTATTATAACAAAGGATCCTGACCTAGTCTTGATGGTGGTGGCAGGAAGTGTGGTGTGTGTGTCACAGAATATTTATTAAAAACAATATGTTTGAACCATGCCCCAGTGATAAATTTGGTGAAATAGAAGGGCACGGCCATGTATCCCGACTGAGAGAACAGTCTATGTGCAAAAGACTTATGCCTTCCACACACATACAGTATACTTAATAAATGAGGCCAAATGTGACCAGAGTGAAGTGGCGGGGTGGAAAGGACTGTAGCCAGATCTTGCAAAGCTTTTAGGAAATGTCAAGGATTTTCTTCTTTATCCCTAGAGAAGAGAAAGCCTTCAAAGGAATTTAAACAAGCGAGTGAAATAACTTTTGAAAGATTATTATGGATTGACTCAAGGCAAGATTATATGTAGGGAGGCCATTGACAGAAACTAACCATAGTGCATGAAAAGCTCCCTAATGACCTGGACCAGCATGGTAAACGTGGAAATAGAGAAAACTGGTTTCATTCAAGGAGTATTGAGTGTGCAGAACAGAAAAACACCTGGTCCTTGATTGGACATGAGGGGTGAGGAGAGGGAGAGGTCATGGCTAGGTCTCTAGTCTATCCATTACAGGTGGTGGTGCTCTTCTTTGAGATTCTAAACAATGGAAGCAGAGCAGGCTGTGGGAGGAAGCTGTTCAGTGTAAGCTGCCTGTGAGACGTCCCAGCAGAGATGTCGGCAGTTATATGTGTTCATCTAAAAGTCAAAGGAAAGATGTGGGCAAGAAATAAGAAGTTCATAATCAGATGGCATTGCCTAGGAGTAAATACAGAAGTAAAGCAAGTTTAATTATGAACTTTGAGGAACTCTTATTTAATGCCCACATAGAAAGGATGAGCAGGTAGGCACAGAATGAAAGTGATATTTGTAAGAGGAAAATCTCTGGGTATGGTGTCATCCAAAGCAAGAGGAGAGTGTTTTGAGAATAAGGGAGTGATGAATGCTATTCCTCAGAATGAAATCTTCTCATTATATTTGAAGGTTTGCTTAGTGTTCTCTTTGAAATACTAATGTTACCTGACTCTGCTTAGAGTGATGGTCTAGTTACTGCAGGTGACAAGAAATAAAATCCTTGAGAACTGGTGACTTCATATTGCTAAGAGTGCTTGGTGCCAAATCTATTCTAGAATAACATTCATCTCTTGAATGGTATAATTTAAGATGTCTTCATTTAATTCACTGCTAATGTTGTATTAGAAGTTAATATGACTTGTCAGTGTATTATTGTATTCATGTTGAAAAGAATTCTTTCTGACATTAAATGTGAGCATCTGAAAGTCTGAATGTGTTTGAAATCATGCACAAATACAAGTATTACATGATCAGTTACTTACATAGGAAATTCTCATTCACTCTCCCATTCAGCAAGCATTTCTTAATTGCCTAATATATGCCAGCAGTTACTAAATGCTGAGGATGTAAAAAAAATCTTGAAACACAGCTCTTGTAAACCATCACACTCTTGGGCAAAATATATACGTGATGGAGAGGAGGGGTTGAACCAGGAAGATTGGTCAGAGCTGGATTGTGAAGTATTTTCAGTATAAAGCTTAAAACTAGTTTAAGGTAACCAAATAATTAGTGAGGACAATTTCTTTTTTATAGACAATTTCTAGCTAATAAATAAAAAAGAAATGATAAAATATCACAATTTGCTTGTAATACCTCGTGAACTAATAGATCTAGGCAAAGATTGGTAACATAAAAAAGAGACCAGCCATTCTTATGTACCTCTTGATGCAAGTATATGAGACAACCTACGAAATTTATGTGCCTAAAATATTGAATCTAAAACAGATCAATCCTCTAGATGTACCACCCATTTACAAGAAATACATAGTGAACAAATGAACATGTTAAATGATGCCATGGAAATGCAATCAGAAAAACCCAGACAGAACAAACAACCCATTTTCTTCAACAACTACCACAACAACAATGAAAGAAAGAAAGAAAAAGAGGAGTGGACATCCAAAGAGTAAGAGACTTAAAAGACATAGTAGGAAGAGCTGCAATTTATGGTCCCTCTCTAGACTCTGATTTAAATTGTAAAATAAAAATGTATAAGACAATCAGGGAATTATGAAAACTGCTGGATTTGTTGCCATTAAGGAATTATAGTTAATTTTAGGTATGATAATGTTTTATAATTAGGTTTTTAGAAAAGAGTTTCTTTCTTGTATCTTCAGAATTAAAATGATAGGATACCTGGGATTTGCTTTGGTATAATCAGGGATGGGATATAGATGAAAATCAGTCATGAATTATGAACTGTTGAAACTGGTTGATGGATACATGGGTTTATTTTTTTCGTTACTTTTCTATAGGTTTGAGAATTTCCATAGTAAAAAGTGAAAAATAAAAGTTCTTAATCATAGGGAAAGGAAGAAAGGAAAAGGGTAACAATTTCTGATGGCAGGAAGCTGAAACTATTTAAGAGGCTATTGTGAAAATGTGGACAAGAGATGATGAGGGATTAAGCCAAGGTTTTGATGATGGAGATGGTGATGAGAAAGAGTTCGTGATGCTTTCAATTAGAATCACTTCGAGGAGGTGAAAGAACTCTAAAGTTTGAATCTTGGGCAATTTGATGATGAGATTAATCCAACAGTTTGCAGAGACGCAAATGTCCCAGGGCACATAATGAATCCTTTTTACTAAAGTAATAAGTTTGATTCTGGTAGGATATCCAGGGAGAGCTTTCCAACAGGAAGTTGTTGATATAAAACCAAAACTGAGGAGAGTCATGGGAGCTAGAAAGTATTCAAATTAAAAAAAAGTTCACCAAGTTGATTTGGAAGGGTAAACCCAGCTCTACTAGCACCCCTACCCCTCACCCCCACCCCTTCTCTACCACCAACCCATCACCAATGCCTTCCCTCAAACCTATGACCATATGGAGCAAAATGCTACCTATTGAATAGTTGCTAGTTGTTTTCGTTTCCTTTTCTTCCTGGAGCTATTAGGTTTGTTTGTTTTATTATGTGAAGTGATTCTATAAGACGAGAGGATTTAGGGGACAGTTTGGGAAGATTAGAGTGAGAGAAGATAGAGAAAGAATCAGTTTTATTAGGAGTAACCATGAGGAGAAATGTTTTGAGGAAAAGGGGGGAAAGCTGCGGCAGTTGTTGAAGGAAGGGAAACTTCAGGATAAGCTGGAGATGATTTTAAAGGGAATTTTTTTTAATAAAATGGAAGCCATAATTTCTTCTGCTCTCTCTTCATCAAAACAGCAAACAAACAAGCAAAAATCTGTTACTCATCAATGCTTTGGGGTTAGATTTGTGTCTGATGTTTTTATGCTGGGTTGTGCTGAGACAGGCTTTAAGGGCAGAGCAGAGTGGCATTAGGATTCTCTTTTACAGTGGGGTTCCATACTGGGTGCTTTCTGGGGGAAGTGCTGGAGAGAGAGAGAGATGCATTTGTAGAAAGAGTGTTTTATGCTGGATTTTAGCCTTCCACTTTTCATTACTATTTTTATTTGCTATAAAGAGGAAGACTGAAGTTCTACCACATTTTATACATAAAAAAAATCAAAAAAGCATGTGGAACAATTGTAAGCTAATGAATGTGGTTGGGGTACAACATTTCCAGCAGGAACACAGCAATATCTTTTGAAGATGCCACGGAGGCATCAGATTGGAGACTAGTATGGATAGAGAATTGTGTTCTAGAGACTAGACTCATGCAAAAAAAAATATGATATGTAGTTGACCATGTTTGCAACAACAATTATGAAACATATTATGCCCCTTTGTAGACCAAAATAAAAATGAGGGGGTGTTTACATAAATATTTGATATTGTCATTGATAGATATGATTATCATCATCATCACTGTCATTGTCACCTTTGTCATACATCATGAAAACCAAGTTGAGAGAAAAAAGTAGACACAAGGAAACACCATATGGACAGCAGCAGCTTCAGTGGCTGAAGCTTGCTGTGCTACATTAGAATGTTCCAACACACTGGGTAGGATGCACTGCTCTTTCGGTCACCTTCCCTAGGATTAGCAGCTGTAGCTCCTACCTCCTGCAATTAGATGCTTTCAGTTATCTCCAGTGGGGCTGAGGGAACAGGAAGACCCATGTACTATTGACAGAAATGATCTTTAAAAAGAGCAATTTATGGCAGTAGGACAAATAATCTGGCATGCAAGGAGAAACGAGACATCAGCCGTCAAATATATTAAGTCAGGGCAGAGGAAGGCTCCAAGAATGGGGAGAGTGTACTTGAGCCTGAATTGGGTATGATTAATTCTGAAGAGGCACAGCCCTCTCACTCAGGGGGCATGGTTCTTTGAGATAGACTCAGGTGATAGCCAGGAAAGAGAACATTACTGAAATTGATTTCATAATTAAAATATGGGAAGATTGGCACATTTCTACAGGGAAAAAGAGGTCGGGGTTTCACATTAGATTGTCATAAAACAGCTAATACAAATGTTGTCCAGGCTTATTCTTAGAATAACATTTTCGGTTACAATGGAGCATATTTTAGCACAGATAATCTCAAGATTGTAACCTACGTGGAGGTGGGAAACACTGGTTTTCTTTTTCTATTTCTCCAATATTTCCAATACAGGCAGGAATACAATGGAGAGTCAAAGATTTTAAAATTAATGAAGCAAAATGGTGACCTGAAAGGACATTAGATTGGAATCTCCTTTAGATATGGCTCTGTCACAAACCAGCCTTTTGACATGGGCAAAGTTTCTTTATTAGTAAAATGAGCTTATTGGGCCAGATCTTTTCTAAGTTCTCCTTTGTGATTCTAAGAGGAATTAGTTTTAAGTTAGATATAAATAGAGTCTGCTGTACACACAAACAACAACAAAACAAAACACCAAACATAGAATACATTTTTACTGTGAAAATGAGCCACTGTAAATAAAATGTTGAACTGTAACAGTAAGGCAAAGAAGTCTGTGTCATGAACAATGTATTTTCTCCGGTGGATGCTCCATGGCTTTGCCCAGATCCTTTCTTCTGGCTGATGCACCCATCCCCTAGTTGCTGACAGCTCCCAGTTGCCTCTCTCACCGGGCATTGCCCTTGGCTGTAGGAATTGACTCACTTAAGGTTATGCCACCTCATAGGCAGCTGCCCAACGCCTCAAAACGGCTGCTATGGGGATAAAAGCCAGAAATCTTGCTTCATATGGCACAACTCTTAGGGGTCATTCCATCTTTGGAGCTCACCAGGATGGGTGGATGCCCCAGCTGCAGCTACACTGCAGGTCAGCTTCTCCCACCGCCCAGTTCCCCCGTCGTCCCTTCCTTACAGGTGCAGCTCTCAAGAGTGCTCCCCTGGTTAACCTTCTGCATGCAATTCTCCATCTCAGTATTTGTTTCCAGAGACGTAGTCTAAGACATAATGTAATACAATGTACCTGTTTATCCACTTAAACAGTATATATCTGCAAATGGATTTCAGGCTCTTTCTTGGATTCTCAAATTTCCGTGTATATGTGTCATTCTTTGTGTCAGCAGAGACCATAGTTTCAGTATGAGCCTTGAACCATCTCAGATGAGACAATACTTAAATGAACTATAGCCTTCAGCCTGGGGTTGGTGAAAATGAAGTTCAAGTCCTTTCCTTTTAGACCAAGTGTGTAGTCATTTACATGGGATAAAGCTGGGGTTTGAGAACTTCGTGATGAGATGCTTCCCTCTACTAGGATAATTGAGAGAGGAGTGCTTCAACAGAAGGTTCCCTTAATTCCCACATATGATGGAAAATTGTAAATAAAACCTAAATGCCTAGAAGCTTTATTTCATATATGAGAGAAGAGACAGACAGAAACTTCTTAAAAACATATGACAGAGAGAAAGAAAAATTTCCAGAGCTAAAAAACAAAACAAAACAACTGATCTCAACTTTCTCTTTGGTAATAGACGGAATCCCTTTCTCTCACAAATGATCTGGGGGAAAATATCATCATAATAGGTTTCACTCATTTGTTTGCTCTAATTTAATTTTTACTTCTTTTAAAATGAAAAGTTTTCTTAACTATAAAGTAAGAGAGAAGAAGGAAAAACAAAAGGAAATTTTGTCCCTAAAAAGGGGATCATGTGCAGCACTTATGTTTAAAAATGTTTTGATATAACGTTTTTCTATATGGATATTTCATAATAGATGCAACAGCATCTATGGTACAAGTTTTTAGGTTAAGTTGTAAGAAATTGGAGTAGAATATGGTTGAATGTGAAGAAACATTCTGAGAGCCACAATGAATTGCACTGTCAAAGTAAGAGCCTTTTACCATGGCCATGAAGGCAAGTGAGAAAACAGTTTCTTCTAATTTTGTTTATTATCCAAACTCTATTTTCTATTTTGGTCATTTAGAGCAAAAACAGATCTACTCACTGTTTTTAACTCTTTGTTTCTAAATGTTACTATGAACTTCAAAACTTTTGCAACTTCCAATTACTCCTCTATCGCAATCATAAAGCTACTCTAATCAAGGGATGGCTAACTCCTTAGTGATTAAAAAACACCTTCAAGAGTGTGGAGACTGGGGCAGAGAACTGGTTAGCAGGCACTCTTCTGGCCTCCTTGCCCAACGCCTCTCTATTTTCCCCAGGACCAAGTTAATTCAACTTACCCCTTCCTCTTTTCATTTTGATCCCATTGCTTTTCCCTATTAGCTGTATTTCTTCTCTGCTGGGTGAAAAAAGGAAAAGTTGTTATTATAGCCACCTTCTCTTGTGCAGGATTTTGTGTAGAATGGAGCCTCAGCAGCACCCAGGACAAGTAGATTAAAGAATCATGAGTATACAGCCAGAATTCACGTCTAATGCTATATTGCTGGGAAACTGGCTAATTAATTGCTCCATTTCTTTGTGTCCTTTGAAACAGTTAGTGGTGCTTTCCTTCATCTGAACAAGTGATTTTCCTTTCTACATTATACAGAAGATTTGAGTTTTCTTCCCACATTCCCAAAGGCTTGCTGATCAAGCTAGCCGAAAGTTAAGGGCAGGTCTGGCTATATTCAACTCAGGACATCAAGGAGCTCCTTCCAGGGCTCAATCCTATTGCCATCATGCCCTACTGAAGATGGAACAAGTTTTCGGTGAGATTCCTTGTGTCTTTTGAGTTTATACCCTAAGGTACAAGGCGAAATTGACCTGGCAAAATAAACCATATTGTCCATGCCTGACGCGGTGAAAATCTTGGTTTAGGGTTACTTATTTGGTTGTGAAATAACATCACACACAAAATCATATGAAAATACACTTTTCATTAAAAAGTCCCAGAGTGCTCTAATTACTAGGCAGTAATTTACTCATTCCATATATGTTTGTCGTATATGTTTGTTCCAGTCAGGCAAGACCAGGGCTCAATTCCAAGCTACACAGTAGGAGGTGGAAGGCAGGAGGCTAATCTGCTATTTTAAGTGGTATGTCTATAAAAGTTCTATTTTGACCCAATGTTGCTTTAGGGATCTTTATATTTGCTGCCTCCTAACCAAATCTTCTGTCTCTGGTGCATAGTGTGATATTAAGAGAGAGCAGCTTTGAACAACCTCACTGCATTATAAATAACCAAGGGTATTCCGTGCACAAAAAGCTATTAAGGGTGACTACCTCATCTAGACAGCAGAAGATCAGTGGATGGGACCAATGCTAAAACACTCCACCAATTCACTAGATGGACAGGGTGCATTTGTAACCTTACTGATCAAATTCAGGAAGTAAAGTGACATTTCCTGCAAAATATGTCTTACTCTTTCTTGTGATTCTAAATTATAAGAGCAGCAACCACACCCTAGAGGATTCCAGCAAATTGCACTATTTGTGCACAAAAAGCTGCTTAGAATGAAGGGTTAGCCTTTTCTGTCATAAAAACATTTTATGTGATTGGCAAATCAGAAAGTGGTCAATCAGCAGACAGTTATAGAGATGTTTTTCATCTCTGGTAACAGCAGGATGCTAACAGGAGAGTTAAGATGAAAAAGCAAAAAAAATACATTGATTTGTTGACAGAGGCCTAGCAGCTGTCACAGTAAAACATGGTTCTCTTGCACTTAATCAATGTCAGTCTCCAACCCAATCGTTTTGTAGCCCAGATGAGAAGCAATCAAGAGGAACACCTTCATAAGCATGAAGCTTGCTAGATGGGGTTCAATGAAGTGTGTCTTTAAGCTTAGGCACTCAAAATGTGATGCATGACCCAAAGCTAATCAGAAATGTTTAACCCTTTGAAAGGAGGCAGCAATTACTTGCCTGTTTCATTTTTTTTAAAAAAATAGAAAATACATTTCCCACTCCATCTACAATTTTTAAGATACTTTGTGTCTGTTTTGATGCACAGTTCTTTTTCTTGCTGAATAAGGTGAAGCACCATCATTAACCATGGTTTCCATCTTAAAGTGTAGGGTGCTATTTTAAATGCATCTCGTTTCTCAGAAAGACAATGCAGAAACAGTGACTCATTTCACTACCGATTTTTCACGGTTTCTTTCAGTGTGAATATCTACTTTATCAAACGGTGCTTTTATTATTAGTGCCTCTGGCCCAAGGATAACGGCTTGGGGGAATTCTGTCCCTGCAAATCAAGACCAGCTAAAGGACCTAAATCATGTTTCCTGTAGAATGAGATTTAATTTCATGTAAGTTTCCTTTTCTGCCGACCAATGGTGAAGATGCTCTGAGAAACAGAATGCCAGCAATGGGCTCACTCAAATGGAGAGAAATGCCGAGCAATGCTCCGCTCTCTCAGCTTGGAGGAGATACCAGCGTTCCTGGGCCACTACACACCTCTTCACAGCATTGCTTTGGCAGTTCCCAGACAAGCCTAGTCATCAGGATTTATATTTCTTCCTAGTTCTCAAAGAAAGAGGATTCACAAGTGGTGGTGGAGGGAGCTGGTTGGGAGTGGGCTGTGCACTATCTGGGGAAAAATAAAACCACAAAATCCTACTTCCTCGCTTAATGTGAAATACCAAAGACAGGAAAATGTATTGTCTATCTTTTGTATCATTTTTCACTTTAGCTGCTTTCAGAAATAACCTAAGGGCGGGAGAGAGAGAAAGACAGAGACAGAGAGAGAGAGAGAGAGAGAATAAAAGGCCTTGATAGGCAGTGTGGGATGAGACAAAAAGTGTTCAATAGAGATTAAAAATCATAAAACTCCTACATAGTAATTTATGCTTGACGTTGCCAGGAAAAAATTTAAATAAAAAGTGGGCAAGAAATTAAAATGAGCTTTTATCCATAAGACAATTGTATATTCCTAGGCTTTTTGTTAACAAATTTATTTTAATTTCCAAATTTGAGTACAATCTGTTTAATGCATAGAATCTGGAGGTTTTATATCAGATTTCCCACTGGTCAGATATGCCACTAGAACTTGTAGGGGAGGAAGAAATATTACTCCGCTCTTCTAGGTTCTTCTGGCTGGTTTAAGAATTAAATTGACATGATACAGAATAACAGGAGAAAATCAAACAAGTTTAATAAGATGTATTCATGGGAGAAACCAAGGAAAACTGTGTAACTGGCCAAAATGGCTGAAGCCATCACCTTAAGTACCATCTTCAGCTAAAGACAAAGGAGGGTGTTGGGGGTAGTGGTTTGGGACTTTAAAGGGGAGGAAGGCAATTCACATGGCGATGGAAAAGCAAATGTTTGGTAAACAAATGTTTGCCAGGCCTTGCAAGATAATGAGACTTGGAGAGGACTTTGATCAAATGGGCCTTGCTAGGTTCCTCCCTGTCTACCACACCTAGTTCATATTGTACTATAGTTATCTATGGTATTAGCTCCTTCCTGAAACAGGCCTTCTATCTTAAATTCTTTTAGACATTTAGGAGGAAGCTCAAAGTTTCTTCTTGTGTCTTTTGTTCTTAAAAATAATCAAGCCAAAGAGACACATTTTGGGGTAGCAAGTTCTGTTCCCCTACAGAATCAGTGCTTTCATTAATGAGAATTCAATTATTCCTCTTGTTAAAAGACAAACTGAGGTATATTAAAAATTTTAAGTTTGAGCAAAAATCGATTCAAATCTGGCACTGCCAAATCAGAAGTGGTTAGGATCATTCCACCTACAGGAGCTAGAGGAAAGACTTTTTTAGAGAAGATGTGGAAGCAAAGCAAGGAAATTATCTGATTGGCTGTGGCTTAGGTGTTTGCCTTATTTGGGACAGCCAAGGTGGGTGTTTATGATTAGTGGTCCTTAGGTTTCGATTTCCTGACCTTGAGGCATTACCAGCGTAGGTTTTGGTTTGCTTAAACAGGCTACTAAGGTATTACAGCGAACTCAGTCTAATGGCCTCTTTGCTTAATTAATTTAACATTCCCCAACTCAAATTAATATCCTTTCCACATTTGTGAGAGTTTGAGGTCTAATGTACAGAAATCGCAATTTACTCTGACTAGTAAAACAGAACCAAAACAAAACCAAAACAAAACAAAATTCAAAAATAGGATGGGGGATCAAACATTTTGTATGTCTTTGCATGTGGATAGTACTGCATCAAAGCAGAACAAATACGTGATCATCCTCAGGGGGAAAGAATAGTCTCAAGTTTCTTAGTAAGCTAGGGATAGATCATGGAAATGTATTGTTTAGTAACCACTTTTTACAAATTCAAGATATGTAAAAAGCCATCGATGTTTTCTTTATGTGTGTGCTGTCATTGTATTCTCGTTCTGGTTTTGTTGTTATTATTGCATATATAAACAATGTTTTAAACATTTTCACAGGTTTGCTGATGACCCCTGTCCCTCTAACCCATGTTTACTTCATAAATTCTTCAATTACTCACAGTAGCAAATTCTTCTGTAACAAATATGTTTAGCAGCATAACTATAGAGATTGTGGAGAGAGACTATCCCGATAATTTCTTAATGCCCTCTTTCCTCACCAAGAGTTTGACCACCTTCTCCTCCTCAAAATGTCCAAATCCAAAGGAGTTATCATCCACCCAGTTGATGGAGATGGAGAGGGCGAGTGCGCATGTGCTGTTCTCACCATCCTTACCCCACATATTCCTTTAGCCTAGTCGTGCATTTGCATCTTATTGAGGTGATAGGGCTTTTATTTTGCATATCTGATACTTCGTTAATGCTGGAGCTTTTGTCTCAAAAAGCCTTTGTGGAAAATCTTTCTTTGCCTTCATCAGCACTACATCAATATTTGTCAGATCCGAGGTGTTAGATTCTCTTCATTATCAATTAGTCAAGGCCTAGTATCAACATACATTGATTGATAGCTACTGAAATGCCACTACAGAGACTGGAAGTTCAACTTGGATAAAGTTATTTACATTGTCTGAACACAATTAGGTAAGCATCTTTAAGTGCTTTTTCCTAATAAGGAGATGAGTTAGACACCTGAGGTAATGGCAAAGCCCACTGCATAAATGAAGGAGGCAAGCATTTCACATGCAGTTGCCATTGAGTAGCGGGGATCTCTAACGAAATGGGAGCCACTGGCCTCATGTTCTTGAATGCATACATGTGTGATCTTTGATCATGTAAATTTTCAAACATATACAAAAGTAGAGAGAATAGCAAAATGAACAAGCAGACACCCATCCTCTAGATTTAACAGTGGTTACTATCTGGCCATAGTTGCCTTATACATCACACACACACGGATATACTTTTTGTTAAAATATTTTAAGATAAATTACAGGACATATGTATTTTGAAATCGCTACAGCATTGTGACTGTTGTATGTTCATTTAGCTATTTTCATTCGAGTTATGTGAGAGACATCTGAAGTTTCTCAAACAATACACCAGATGAATGTTAAGAATCTTAAATATCATTTTTGTTGTGGTGATAGCCTTTGTTTTTCATTGGAAGATATAATTTCATATTTATATTAGTTGTTAGTGGAAAATATGGTTGAAAATGCAAACGTTCTATACAAATTGGAATATTTCTGACAAGTCCTTGGGTAGGTGTATTCCTGTTAAAATTACCTTTTTAAATTTATGGAATATAAAGATGTTAGGATAGTATTTGATGAATGAAAACCAATGCTTGGACTCTTTAGCTACAAGGGGGGTTTTCAAAAACTCCAGGAGGAAGACTTAGATATATCTGGAAAGGGTACAGCATCTTCTTGCCTCCTGAAGGACACAGGTTCTAGAATTAGAATTTAGACTTTAAATTGTCCTAGACATTTAAGAATAGAAACAATATGCAAGCAAGGTCACACTGGGAGATATTTGGCTAAAAGTCTTTACTTTCTTCAAATACTGATTAGAACTATTAATTCCCATGGAGTTATCAGTTGAATTTGCATCTGATTTGGTGACTATGCTTATCTTTGTCTTAATCTTTCCTAGGTTTCAGATCCTGCTCTACCTTCCTTTCTACTTGATTTGACATCCCGATGTTATCCTTGTCTATGACCAAGACTGCAGACCATAGTCTTATTCCCTCTAGTATTTACAGCCCTCATCTGCATATCCGCACTCAAGTCTGCTCTTTCCTAGAATGAATCCCAGTGGTAAAGATAACATTTTCTTACATTTACCCACTAATTTTTGATTTAAAAAATATTTTCCCTTGTAGTCTGCTTACCTGTTGGTTCAACTCTAAGACTTGCCCATTGACCAACCCATCTTATTGAGCCCGTTTGCTGGAGGTATCATGGGGTAGGAAAAAGATGATGCACAAGGGTGTTGGCTATCTGGCTGTACATTCAGTCTACACCCTTTAGCAGTGGGCTGGCACAAATGCTGAGCGGAGGTTTCTCCAAGGACAATGTTGTTATTATAATTGAGTTAATTGAGGTAAAGCCCCTAGCACAGAGCTTACCTAGCACGTAATAAGTGTTCTATACATGCCAATTTTCCATCTTCCCTCTGCCAGAGATGGAAGGAGAAGGAAGGAGGAAAGGAGAGAGAGAATCTAATGTGTTTCTTAAGAGATCTTTCAGATTTAATTTAGAAGACAGCATGTCCCACAGCTGTCCGTATTCTCTCACTGAATTCAGCTCATGCCTTAAGCTGTACTTACCTGTGGAGGGGAATGTGGCGGACAGCTGCCTTCAGCAGTTTGCTCAGAGCTAGATTTAGATGTGTGATTGCTGTGCCATAGAGGTCCTACAAACTTTTGGTAGGGCTACCGCATCCTCAGTTTGCTCACATCTCTAAACGAGGCTCTGGAACTTGAAAAAGGAAAATCCACACATCCATTACAATCAATAAATACTTTCTGAACACCTTCAGTTGACACATAGCTAGGCTCTGAGAGGGTTGCAAAAGTGACTCACATATAGACCGTATATTTTTTTCCATTCAATACACACACTCACACTTTAAAGGCAGCCACTTTCTGGAAGGATGGCAGTCTAAGTTCTGATTTACGAAATCTGATCTGCTCACTTCTAAGGTGGTGTATTTCCCTGGGACTGACTATGCAAGCAACATACTAAAAAATCTTCTTACATAATAGTCACATTATTGGCTCCTAGTTCTTTTTATATTTTTACTTAAGAGAAGGCAAGGCAAATGGCTCCCAAATGTTCTCAATCGACAGCAATTTTGTCCATTTACACATGAAAGCATGTGGAATGAGAGTGGTGTGCAGGCTCATCCAGCCAGCAGAGAGCATGGTCTCCATGCTAATGGAGAAATTATAAGAAATCAGGTTTAACAAATCTTTTCTCAAATGTATTATTAAAAGGAAGCCTCACAGATGTTTAGTTATTTGGTCACCTCTATATGCAAAGCATTTGGAAAGTAATTCTGGATATTATTTGATCAATGGAAAGCGATGAATCATCACATTTCAATAATACCGTATGTACAGGAATGATAAATGAGAGAGTGATTGGTGTCCGAGTAATGAAAGGAAATGCAAGGGATGCAGATGTTGCTCAGCTCTGGACGTGAAAATTACCCGGGAAGGCACATTTGCCAGAAAATTCTCACTCAGAGTTTTATTTATTTCCCCTTTCTTCCTTCATCATCTACCTTTTCTTAATGCCTAATTAAGCTATGTTTAGGTAGTTCAGATGAAGTGTAAAGAAAAATAAGGGTAACAACTTTCTCTCTGTGTTTCATTTTAATTTTTGTAAAGTGTTTTACTACTTTCTATGCCATTTTATGCTTAGTTCTGATTTAAAATTTCTTTTACTTGAATGTGAAAATTCTTTACATTTAGCATTGAGTATCATACAGTCTTAGTTTGGGGTTTAATTTATAATTACTATGTAACAAAATTAGAACTCTGAATGATTTCAGAATAAATGTCGGATTTCCAAATCCACTCTTGCCAAATGAAAATTCATTTGTGAGTTACTTATTTTATCATAGCGAAAGAGAAGAGATTAATGGGAGATGTCTTCCACCTGAAAAGAATGAAAAACAAGGGTCCAATCAGTGTACATCCTGTGTAAAATATAATGAAAGTATATTTCTGGAATTATTTGGAGAATGATTCCCTTGAAAATCAAGCACATTGTGTTTGAAAAATCAGAAATTCTTTGTGATGTGTTTTTTCCTTTTGTGTTTGATATAGCTCACGGTAGACAAGAAAACAAAAATGTACTGTGTCTTTCCTAGAGCAAGCTTACAGGCGTATGAGCAGGATAATAATCTTGAATCAATTTGGTTTGCCCTTTCTCTCTCCCCTACCCCAGATCAAGTCCTTAAAATATACAAAGCAATTGGTCTGTAGTCCATTGAGGATTTATTATATATCAACTATGCACACCCCCTGTCACTATAGGGTGAGGAAACCTTACTGCAAATTAGAATATGTGGCTTTCTTCGCTTCCTGTGGTTGCTGTAACAAATCATGACAAACTTGGTGGCTTAAAACACAGAAATTTATTCTCTAACTGCTCTGGAGGCCAGAGTCTGAAATTAAAGTGTGTCAGCAGGGCCATGCTTCCTCTGAAGACTCTAGCAGAGAATCCTTCTTTGCCTCTTCCATCGTCTGGTGGCTCCAGGTGTTCCTTGGCTTGTGGCTGCATCACTCCAATCTCTGCCTCCATCTTCCCATGACCTTCTCCTCTTTTCCCTGTGTGTCTCTCCTCTGTGTCTCTTATAAGGACACTTGTCATTGGATTTAGGTCCCACCTGGATAAACCAGGATGATCTCATCTCGAGATCCTTAACTTAATTACATCTTCAAGATTCTTTATCCAAATGAGGTAACATTCAAGGTTCCAGGGGATAGGGCATGGACATATCTTCTGTGGGGTGCCAGCATTCAACTCTCTATGATGGTTTAGGTGGAGGCTGCTGAAAAACATTCAGAGCTGAGATTTGATGTAGTAGAACCGCAGTTTTCCGCTTTGTGGAAACTTCTTGAGATTTTAATTTGGCCATTTTATTTCAGTACTACTCTTTCCCCACTTGTCTGCAAACTCTTACCATGCCAGTAAAGCTTTGCCCTGCAGCTAGAATAGTGCCTACTACATAGTAAGTATGTGATGAATAGTTGCTAAATGAATGAGTAAATGAGCTCTCCCTTCTATAGGTTTTATGATGGAAGCACTATGTGGTTTATGAAAGTTTTCCAAATATGATTTGGAATTATATATTGAAATTGCTTTTGGGGGCATACATACCCCCAATACTCAGTCATTTCTCCTAGTGTGATATGCCCCACCAAATGAGGGTCCTTTCTGTAGAAAATATGAAATCAATGAATCTTTTGGATCAAAAGAGGGGCAAGCTAAAACCACATGTAAAGATTGCACCATGAGAAAGATCTAGCATTCAGAGCATCCTAAAGTTAGCTACAATGGTGGTGCACAAGAAGGGTTTTAGAAACATCAGTCAGGAAGGCCGTGTGAACTTGGTAAGAGTTCTGCTTGTAGAAAGCTGATGATTTGATTCCAGAGAGCATGATGATCAGATGGATTATATCGTTTAGCTTCCTTTTCATGAAAATAGGTTACTTTTTTTTTCTCTTTCATTATAAAGATATTAATAAAATATCTTTATATACAGAAATATAAGGACAAAACTAATTCCAATATCTCCACTACCCAGAAATAAACTTGTACATACATAGGTGGACAGTTTGTAAGGGCAGATGAAGGTCTTTGACCTAGAGGGAAAGTTGCATTCATGATGAAGGAGAGAACTGAGTCTTCCTTAAGCTGCATAAGCAGGGCTAACCATAAACGTTAGTGAGTTGAGATGAATCCTGAAGTCAAAAGCCAGAGAAAGTAGAAAGAAACCAAGGAACTGCGTCGCAAAATGAGGTAGGACAAGTGGTCTAGGATGTGTGCTCTTGGATAATTGCCATAATTACAGACCTGATGGGTCAGGGGAACTGGAAAATACCAGATAGCATAAGATTCAAGGAGGTGACTAGTAGGGGAGTTGGGGGAAGATTCCCTAATGTGAAAAAACTGTTAAAACAATAATTTAATCATGCCAAGATTAACATGGCAATAAATTGTCACAATAATTATTCCTATACTATGATTTTCTTTTCACTTTATGATTTATAATATGTCCACTGCTGAAAAAGTTTGAAGTAGTTTCTAAACTAGAATCATGTATGCACTGCACCTGTTTTTTGTCATGTTGGCCTAGGCTGGCCTCAGTATCTAAGGCAGTATCTCTGATTCTGAGGGGATGGAATTGAATTTCAAGCTGATTCCATACACACCCAGGGTTAAGAGTGACTACTCCAGGATGGCTGATTCTAAGCGACTTGGTGGCACTTTGAGTGTTGGCAGTTCTTGAAGACAGGAGTATGGATTGATCTGAGAGTCAGGCTCTAATCCTGTGAGAAGTTGTTGGCAGAAACAGCCCAAGTTATCAAGGTTAGGCTTCCGTTTGAGGGAGCCGCATTGGCGATCTGGACTCAGAACCCCTGGTATTGGGCTAGTCAAACAAACCAGCCACACACAATGGAGGACGGGCATAGTGGCGCCCTTTAAGCTGCCACGAGAGCATCAGAGGACAAAATTTACCCCAGACATAGGACATTGCTTCTAGGCTTAGAGTGCTCGTGGGTCAGAAACCGCCACCCATGGCCAGGTGGGATTCTCCCGGTACAGGAGCTACAGGGCCAGATTTGTTGATGGCAGAACTTTGGCACCTGCATCTGGGTAGCACAGGAGCTGGCAGGGAGAGGCACGTCTGGACTTGGGACTCATTCAGCTCTTCTTTTTGTCTGGAGGATTAATGGAGAAGGTGATGTGTTAGCTCAAGAAAGTCAGCCAGTGCCTGAGTTAGTTATCCTTTGCTGGGCAGAATGTCTGCTGATCACATAACAAGAATGGACGCATTTTCAGAGAAATAAAGCTGAAACCACCTTCTTAATCCCTAGGCCTAGAATCTTTGGCATTATCTTCAGCCCCAACTACTTCAAATCCTACCTCTAGTCAGGTATTTGGTAAACCAGACTCACTCATTTTAGAACATATGGGAATAAAAGGTTTCCATTTGGATTACTACTGTGTGTGTGTGTGTGTGTGTGTGAGTGTGAGTGTGTTGAGGGAGGTGATGAAAGGGTGAAGAGTTTTTGGGAAAATAGCAAACTGCTCAGCAGACACCAACAACAAAACCACTGCACCGTTATCAGTTAAAACACAAATAGGAGTTTGGTGAAACTAATCTATTAAGAGATGATTTCATGTTTAAAATTAAAGATAATTTACATTAAGGGTACATTCAAGAAATACTAAGATAAATTAGCTAATTCCGAGTCAAGGATTTTTTCTGAGGTGGGAACCACATACTAAAAGGGAATTTGGAAATTGAGGAAAGCAAATCTCTTTAAAGAACAGATTTTAAGGGATGATAGCATATTTCAAGTTCTGAGGAATGAGGGACAATATGGTGTGGCTCTGGCACTCACGTGTGCTCTTTGCAGTGGCGAAAAGTAGACGATGACAGGCCTTTAGCGGTAATTATTGCTGATGGGTGAGGCTCCGGTATTCAGAGCAGGCCAGGTCTCTGGCAAGACTTTCTGCTCACTGACTTTCAATCCTCACAGGTCTGCTTGGCCTGATCGGTCATCTTCAACTCAGTGTAATAGTGGTAATTTTCATGTTATTCATTTCTGCTTCTTGGCTGGAGATTCTTTAGCACATCACTTAGTGAAGGTGTTGGCCAGTTGCTGTCAGCTTTTGATGAAAAGAAGACTTTGATCGTGGCTAGTATTTTAAGCTTTCATATCTGCCTGTGACTCAATAAGCTATTTTCTGGGTTATTTTACATGTGACATATTGGAATAGATGATTCTTTTTTTTTCTTAACCTTTTCTCTGTCACGAAGTTTTCCTACCATGTAATACCATAATTAGGGGAAAATAAATTATGACCTGTTGGGAAAATATCAGCTGCCTCTTCCTTTACGTGGTGATGTTCTAAAGCTGAGTATGTACTTTCCATGGAAAATCTGAAAAATTAAAAAGCCTGTGGCCCACGATCAGTTCGGTCTCCATAAAATCTTTTCAGTCTTACAGATGTATGTGGGTGAGTCTGGCCTCACAGGAACTCCCTCCTAATTGATTCACAAATTTCTCCAAGCAAATTCCCCAGACCTTAGCAACAATAGACTCATAAAGTTTTATGGAAAATGTATCTTAAGAATACATTATAGAAAAGAACTTTCCAAATGATGAGCAATGATAAAATCACGCTAAAATATCTTCCCTACATACCCCTTTGTAGGGCACCATCTTTCAGGTTCACCATCTTCTGGGTCACCAGCCTTGGCAACTCTGGTGCAAACGTGGGTCAATCTGCCTCAAAACAGGCACTCCAATGGTGTGATACTGCCTTTGAAATGGCTCTTATCACTGGATCCTCTGTCTATTCTTATTGCCACTGTTCTGCTTATAGTCTCTGTCATCTGTTGCAGACACAGTTCAGTACTCC
This sequence comes from Diceros bicornis minor, assembly GCF_020826845.1. Lineage (NCBI taxonomy): Eukaryota > Metazoa > Chordata > Mammalia > Perissodactyla > Rhinocerotidae > Diceros > Diceros bicornis. The sequence continues at coordinate 13,565,066 of NC_080761.1, forward strand.
CAATCTCTCTTCTTTGCCGTCTCTACTTTCCACCGTCACCATAGATATCTTTCTAAGACTTCAATTGGATCATTGCGCTTTGTTCTTCAAAACAGTGAATAACTCCCAGTGCCGAAGTCAGGAATAAAAGTTAATTTGTACAACATGGAATGTGAGATCCCCTCAGGATTCTGAGAGTAACTGGAATTTTTTAAAGCAGATTTAAAGAAATAATGTAGGCTGAACATGCATATTTTAAATTGATACAGAGAGCAAACATAATGAAAAATCCATACCTATTTGGTTTAACTTAATTTGAATATATATGAATAAGTTTATCCAACAGATTAAATATATTTTAATCATCCAAAGTAATTGACAGAAAATATTACTTGGTCACTTGACAAAGCCTATGTTGTTTAGAAAATCGAATATGAACATATTGTAAATATTCTATAGTTATATTATAATTATGGAATTTAAAAAATCAGTAAACTTCTCCAAATGGTCAATGCTTCAGAGTTTTATAAAATATGAAAATTCACTTTTTATAAACTTAGTAATATTAATGCTAATAAACATACATAACCACAGTGAAATTATCAAAATTAGGAAGTTCACATTAATATAATATTATTTTTATATACTTTATTTAAATTTTGTCAATTGTCTCATAAATATCCCTTTTTTGGTCCAGGATCCAAACCAGGATTACAAGTTGCATTTAGTTGACATATCTCTTTAGTATCCTTTACTCTATCAGTCATTTATTTTGGGACCACAGCAAATAAGATTGTCACAGCCATTATGCTTCATCCCCCTACCCAAAGCTCCCGAACCCTGAAGTCATAAGAGGCTAAACTCAGATTCGAGAAGCCAATACAAAATATATCTTACCTAAATCTTGGACTTCCCAGAACAACATCAAATTTCCCAGAGATTTTGCTCTCCTTCATGCAACTCATGAAAAATGGATTTTGGATCTCTTGAGGCTTCCCAGACCTCTAACTGGAATGCCAGTAGGAAATGAGCAGATTTGCTGATCATGGTGCTATTACCTGCCACCTTTTTCATTACTACTCTAGCTAGTGATCCTGCCAGACTCAGAGTCAGGATACAGCGTTTGCCCCTCTGCTGAACAGTCAGGCAGTATTTGAGGAAAATCACCTCTGTAATATGCCAGGTCAAATAGCTGAGGAAGGATCTTGGACACAAAGAAACGGGATGTAGAGGTAACTAAATCAAATCACCTGTAAGGAGAGAACATTGGAATTGTTCCCAAACTGTCATATCTTAAGAATCAAAACAAAAAATTCAGAGGACAGCAAGTGTTTCAATCCTAAAGTAACTTTTGCCTCCACAAATTAGCATCTTGTTCTTAGCTTTAGGACATTAACAACGGCTAGTCAAACATGCATTCAGTTAACATCCATTTATTGAACACCTTCATTTTCTATGTAATTGATATTTAAATACAGCAATTAGTAAAACATGATCCTTATTCTCCAGATGCTCATAGTCTAGGGTGGCATTGTCAAATAGAAATATAATACTAGCCACATTCGTCATTTTAATTTTTCGAATAGCTACATTAAAAAATAGAAACAGGTGAAATAAATTTTAACAATTTATTTTACCTATCTCCAAATATTGTCACTATATCAGTATAATATAAAACATTATTAATTACTTTTTTCTTTTTTTTGAGGAAGGTTGGCCCTGAGCTAACATCTGTTGTCAATCTTCCTCCTTTTTTCCTTTTTTTTTCTCCAAAGCCCCAGTAGATAGTTATATGTCATAGTTGTACATCCTTCTAGTTGCTCTATGTGGGACGCTGCCTCAGCACGGCTTGATGAGCCGTGGGTAGGTCTGCGCCCAGGATCTGAAGCGGTGAACTCCAGGCCACCAAGGCGGAATGTGAGATCTTAACTGCTATGCCACCAGGCCAGCCCCTAATTACATATTTTATATATTGTTTTTACATCCTAAGTCTTTAAAATTTGGTGTGTATACAGCATGTCTCAATTTGGACTGGTCACATATCAAGTGGTGAATAGCCTCATGTGGCTACCATATAGGGCAGTGCAGGTCTGGAGGAAGACAGAGGTGAAGATAAAACTACATTACAAATGAAAAAATGGGGGCCAGCCCGGTGGCACAAGCAGTTAAATGCGCGCGTTCCGCTTCGGTGGGCACGCACCGCTTGGTAAGCCATGCTATGGCGGTGTCCCATATAAAGTAGAGGAAGATGGGCACAGATGTTAGCTCAGGGCCACTCTTCCTCAAGAAAAAAGGGGAGGATTGGCATCGGATGTTAGCTCAGGGCTAGCCCTCCTCAGAAAAAAAACAAGTGAAAAAATGTATGATTCTAGTATATCCAAGGGTTCTGGGAAGAACAGAGTTAAATGTCTTGCTCCTTAGAACAAGGACGATATCTTGTATTCCAGTGCATACAACAGCACTTATGTACTCCATACACATATATTTTTAATCCATTCACTTTTTAAAATAAATGAGTAGAGGCAGAGTCAAAAAAATAATCACTAAGATATTTGAGCCAGGCCTTGAGGGACACGTTGGTGTCTACCTGGTAGCAAAGAAGGCAAGTGGAAAAGAGAAAAATATGGCCAGGCAGAAAGAAGAGGATGCAAAAAGCCCTGAGATGCTGCAGGTTTACTTCAAAAGAATCTGTCTTTACTGTAATCACAAGATCTGCTTTCATTTAAAATTTGAAATGATCTATTGAGCTTGCTCATACTTTTTTGATCGCACACAATTTTGGAGGAGAATGCTGCCAAAATAAAGTATAGAATTATTAAGGTAGTTTGTGCCAGAGTTAATCAATCTGGAAAATTCAGGTCAAAAATTTTTTGGGGGGGCCAGCCCGGTAGCGCAGAGGTTAAGTGCGCATGCTCTACTTTGGCGGCCCGGGTTCCGCAGGTTCAGATAGCAGGCTCACACCGATGCACCGCATGTCAGACCACTGCTGTGGCAGTGTCCCCTATAAAGCAGAGGAAGATGGGCACAGATGTTAGCCCAGGGCCAGTCTTCCTCAGCGAAAAGAGGAGGATTGGCAACAGATGTTAGCTCAGGGCTGATCTTCCTCACCAAAAAAAAAAAAAATTTTTTTTGCAGCCTCATTTTTTCCAGGTCGTTTCCATAAAAAAGAACTTATAAATATATGTCGTTTATATTGCCTAAGATTAGTGTAGAAGGGTTCCGAATTCTGTCCAGTCTGGTGTTATGAACATGAGTTTTAGCTTTTTAAAAAAATCAAAGGAGAAGGGCCAGCCCAGTGGCATAGTGGTTAAGTTTGCACGCTCCCCCTCAGCGGCCCGGGGTTTGCTGGTTTGCATCCTGGATGTGGACCTACACATCACTCATCAAGCCATGCTGTGGTGGCGTCCCATATATAAAACAGAGGAGGATTGGCATAGATGTTAGCTCAGGGCCAATCACCTCACCAAAAAAAAAAAAAAAAAATCAAATGAATATCTACAACACTTTCATGTTAATGTTTGAAAGATGCTTCACAGCGTTGAATGAACTGAGTACAGAGAAACATTTCTAAAATCCACTTGACCAATACCAGATCTTTGTGAGGAAAACAGATTGTTCCCTCTCAGTGGAAAGAATCCCAGGGGGGTCAGAGTATGTCAGCAACTCTTTCCCCTTTCAAGTCTGGTTCAAACTTCTCAAAAGCTAATATAAGGTGATTTCTTCCAGTCTGATTTTGTTCTGTAGATAAATGAGGAATTTATGTATCTAATGTTCCAGCAACCATTCACACAGCACCTAAGCTAAGTAAAGAAAGAAAAAAAATAAGGGAAGATAAGTTTATTTGAAAAATGCAGGAGTTGAATATAACACCCATTTATCTCCGAGTTTAAGTACGCAGAGCTTTCTTTCATAAAGGAAGGTGGGAGTGGGGGAACTGAACAATCTTAGAATTGGAAAGCACACCAGCCTCATAGAATTGCTGGTTTTCCTCAGGAAATAGCAAGAAAGGTGAAAATGAAGACCTCGTCCAAATGCAAACCCACTCAAATGAAGTGTGAACGCCAAGCAATTTTAGCGGTGGTCTGGCAGCCTCGGTTCAGAACAGCAAGTTGAGACAGCAAGCGCCTGAGCGGTACTTGCCAGCTCTGTTCTGCGTGCTCGCCTAGCCTGGCCGTGGGAGGCAGTTGGTGCACAAATGGAGCAAAAGGCCCGTCTTGTATCCGTAATGGGAGGCAGATTCTGCACTAATTATTCTGGCAGCAAGCTTGTGCAAAAGTGACATGCAGCATTTTGCTGAGGTCTGTTTGCTATTGATATACTCCTTCTCCAATTCGTGATCCACGTGTAGGCAGCAGGTGGAAAATGCGAAAATTAATGGTTAAGTGAAAAATGCCTACATGGAAAGCAACCTTTTTATTTATATTAGATTCATTCAACTTTTAATTTAGAGGCCAATTTCTCTTAATATTTCTTTTTCTGGAAAGATTGACCTAAAGTCTTTGTGTATGCAATTTTTATTAAATGCCATACATGACAGATTATAATTTTTTTTACCAAACATCACAGGAAACTTTCAAAAAGTGGAGTTACATTTATAACAGTTAATACTGTAAACAAATCCACTCAGATTTAACAAGTTTTATTCATTCTAATCCAGAACAAGACATTTTAGAAAAATCTCTGCAAAGTCAACAAACATCACATCATAATGTAATACTGTTCTATTAATAAAATGTTTCAATGTTGAAAGGGGAAAAAATGTTAACAGATATGCTTTTAAGTTTTCATGAAAAGCAGAAATTAAATCCGTTGTGAAGCCCACGTCAGTCTGAATAAAATTCAAAATTCACAAAACATTTGAAGTAAATTTGTAGGGGTAGCACCTTCCACTATTATTTGGCTAAGCTTCAAGGATGAGGAAAAAAAGTGGAGACCATGTCACAACAGGGGTAACACAAAATACAATGGAAACCACATTTCGAATAACCTCCATCAAGTATTAGCAGAATTTAAATAATCCAAATCTTGAACATCCCAAGTCTTCTTTTGTAAAACCCAAACATGATCAAACAACTGGAAGAAAATACGTTCTGGGAAATTTTTTACTTTAAAAATAATACCATCTTTATCTGTAAGTCAGACATGCAGTAACATCAATGACCCTAGACAGACACGTGATACCAGAGTAAAAGAAACGAGGAAAAACTATAACAAAGCTCATGAACTTGGTTTTCATAAGAGTTATTCCTAAACTATATAGTTGTTGAAAGTAACGTGGTAGATTAAAAACAGGTGGAAAAACACAAAGAAAAGAAAAAAGAAGCACAGAGAAAACCATCATCCACAATAAATCCTTACCAAAAGGAAGGACAAAAACTTTACCCATTCGAAAGCCCCTGAAAGCGTCTCTGTCCGTATTGAGGTTGACGCTCCTGGTTGGCTGTTCCAGTAGGGATTATCAGACCCAGTCACGTTTGTCACTTTCCACCATAAAGGCTGGAAAAGCTAATTACTCATTTTCTCAGCTTTCTTGCAGCAAGAAGTGACCATGTGACACAGTTCATGCCAGTGAAACATTAACAAATATCTATCGGGAAATTTCCGGAAAGATTTTTGCATTCTTGATAAAAGGGATAGAAGTAGATGACATACATGTCTGTCTTCTTTCATTTTTTATGCCTTGAATGTGACTATGATGTTTGAAGCTGGGCTTACATCTCGTGACCTTACAGGGAAGGTAAAATTGGATCCTTGGGACATCATCCCTGATATCTTCGAGCTGCTGAATCATTGCCACTTGTCACATACTTCTATAGTATCATGTATACAAGGAAAATATTCAACTCTTATTCATTTAAACCATTGAGATGGCTTTTCTGATACTTATAGCAAAAAATATGTTACTAACTGATCAATATAACAAAATCATTTTCCTGGAATTATCAGAAAAAGATAAATTATGTTCCATATCATTGGGGTTTAGGGGGCTAATAAATAACAACCCTATTCCCTAAGTTTGGAACCAACTGAAAGCCACAGTATTTATACAGAAACCAACATATTAACATTATTACATTTTTATGTTGGAGAGTGTGGTTTTGGGCTGGAGGGAAATGTTGTTGCTAATATGTACCCTATAATTAGATAGATTTACTGACTTAAATCCAGGCAGTTGGACAGTAACTGGCCTCAACATATAAAGCTCACATTGTGGAAGAGCTCAGAATATGCCTCCTTCACAAGGATCTGAAGGAATTCCCAAAAAAGGAGAGGAGAGCTGAGGCACGAGGATTTAGTTTCTCCTTCTAGACGCACTGATCAGCAAAGAGCAGCAATCTGTCATTACAGTCCAGCCTCCTTTCACCTTTATGATGCTTAGACCAACACCTTTCCTTTTTTAGATTCTCTTGGGTCCACTGATGGGCATATCAGATTTGTCCCAAGAAAACCCTAAAGTAGATCAAAACAATACACAATTACATTAATTCCAAGACATTATTATGACCAAAGACCAATTTATGTCCAGCCAGATTATCTTAGAATGCTCATTCAAACTACTATACTAAGATTAAAAAGCAACATAAATAAAACCCAACAATCTGGAGATATTCCAAATTTTAGTACGAATTTTTATTATCAAAATCAATGGTGAAAATAACAAAGATTAAATTCTCTTGCTAGTCAAAGTCCCATACCAAATAATTTATAATCTACAATCAAATCTTCTTAGCCCTTCTGAGTTAAAAGTTCAAAGTCTAGAGAAATTAGTATCCTTTTAAATTTCATATTTTCCTACTCATCAGAAGTCTTCCTAACACTTGAAATCCTTTACAAACTTCTAGTTTCTGCTGTTTTCTCAGGGACTCAGAAACTGCATTACTTTAATGCAAGTTTCTCATGTGCTTCCTGTTTAAAGACTTCAAAAGCTAATAAGATGTATGAGATTTTCATACTAGTGCCCCTTACGCCCATGAAGTTTAACTGCAAGGAACCCCTACTCCTAAAGCAGTAATCCTGGTCAAAATTGATTCTAGAACCCAGTGTTGCCAAAGACCATAGTAAAGACTCAGTGTTATCTGAGGGAAAGAAAACAGATGAAGAAAAACACCAAAGTTTCTGTGTTGCAAAGAGAACAGTCTAGACCAAAGGGTCTGACTTGTGAACTTAAAAAAATCAAGAGGAGAGATTTTGGTGTAGAAGGTTGAAAATTATTTTTGGGGGGGAAGTAGAGAGGGGATCCACTTATGCACTTTTCTCCTCTCTCTACAAGAGTGACCTTCGGGATATTCTTTCCTTATTGCAAAATTTAGGTGCTTGCACTAATGGCGTCCCATCGGGTCTTATTTTGGCTGCATTTTCTTCCCACCCAGTACATTAAAAACCTTTAAATTTCCCATTATTCTTTGTTCCCTGTGTTTCTATGCTTCCTTAGCTGAATGAGGTCTGAGCTCTGCCTACGATAGAGCCTCCACCATATCTTAGCATCAGGCATTTCTGGAACCTCAGTCAGGGTTCTCTTACATCCCCTCATTTAGTCTCCAGTACACTTTGCACACACTCCTGGGAAGCTGCTCTTGAAAATTTTTGCCTCAGCCACATTCTCCTTTCCCATAGCCTTGCCCTTCTCTCTCCCTGTCAGTTTGTAACATGTTCACTCCTTACTTTGGTCTCTTTTCTTCTCTACCATCTCTAAGGTTGGCACTCTAGTCTCTTTGTCCCTTTCTTCTTCTTTTGCGCCCAGTCATTTGCTGTCCTAACACACCCTTCCGGGTTTCATCATGATGAGAAACTGGTGAGTTACAGGAATGCTTAGCAAATCTTCGTCCACCCTCCCCTCGTTTAGTTGGTTGCCCAGGATACACTGTCCTTCAAGATAACATCTAACTGAGGACTGGCTTATTAACATGACTCACTCATCTTTTTGGTACATTTCCTGCATTCCACATTTCTTAGACGTAGTTCCTCAGGACACAGGTGATAAGTGTGTCTCTACCTACAATTAATGCATCTTTTTGAAATTCTCTTGGAACTCATTGAGGATTTTACTTGACTTTCCAGGTCTCAAATCTGCCCAAATTGCTGTAACCAACTTGCCAAGTTTTCTCTACTTTCAAAAGGTAGTTTCCCAATAGTTCTTATTGGGGTTTAAATATGTATCTTGACAAGGGATGATCTTGATATTTTCCTGAAATCTAGTTTTTACTGTGTAATTTTCACCTACTTTCTGAGATCTTAGCTGTCTTCTTCTGTTAGAGTTCTTTAGGCTCCACTACGTTTTTTGATCTGCTATTATTAACTAAAATATTTCCCCCTTTTCTAATACCTACTTTGAGCGCAATTAGATTCAAGTTTACCATGTTTATTTCTTTAAATATATAAAAAGGGAAATCTCTTTCTTTCATTGGTTTAGTCAATATCTGACTTCCTTTATTTTAGTTATTTCTCTGCCTCTGTTTTGACAGTAAGAAGTACATTTTCCAAACCATTCTATTTCAGGCATTTAAACCACTTAATTCCTGAGTAAACTTTGTAGAGAAACTATTTCAAAGATGTATCTTTTTAAATTGCTTTCTTGGCAATGCTATTTTTACTTTCTTTGACACGTGCTGGTAGAAAATCCTTTAATAAGAATCCTTTTCGTTTGTTTTTTAATAAGATAGCCCTCCAAGGTTGGGTTTTTAGGTCTAGAACCATGGTCAGAGCTTTTGCATTAACAAATCCAGAACCAATTTAAGACTATGTGGTATCCAGTTTTAAAAAAAATAAATGAAGAGCAGAATTTGAGTTAGCTGATTCAATATTTCTACCCTCTTGTAGCTACAATAATTTATGGCCCAGAATATGGTCCATCTTGATGAATGTTCCATATAAGCTTGAGAAGAGTGGGTATTCTTCTGTTGTTGGAGGAATTATTCTATAAATGCCAATTAGAGTTGATTGATACTATTATTCATGTCAACTCTGTCCTTACTGATTTTCTAACTGCTTGATCTATCAATTACTTAAAGAGGAGTATTAAAGTCAATGATTATAATGAGCATTTCTCTGTTTCTCCTTGCAGTTCTATCAGTTTTGCCTCATGTAGTTTGATGCTCTGTTGTTAGGTCTATAAACATTAAGCCTTGTTATATGTTCTTGAAGAATTGACTTTATCATTCTGCATTGTCCCTTTTTATCACTTCCTTGTTCTGATATCTGTTTTGTCTGCAATTAATAAAGCTACTCCAACTTTCTTTCGATTATTAGCATATCTTTCTCCATCTCTTTACTTTTTAACTATCTGAGTCTTTATATTTAAGTGGTTTTCTTGTAGACAACATATAATTGGTTCTTGTTTTTTCTATTCACTGACAAAATTTGTTGTTTAATTGACATTTATACAATTCACAATTAAAGTGATGACTGATATAGCTGGATTAATATCTACCATCTTTGTAATTCTTTTCTCTTCATTGCACTTGTTCTTTGTTCCTTTTTAAAATCTTCTCTCTTCTTCTCTCTTCTTTTATTTTAATTGAGGATTTTATATGATTTCATTTTATCTCCTCTCTTAGCATATACATTATGCTTCTGCTGTGGATTGAATTGTGTTCCCCTCAAATTCCTGTGTTAAAACCCTAACCCCCAGTGAGACTGTATCTGGACATAGGGCCTTTAGGAGGTAATTAATGTTAAATGAAGTCATAAGAATGGGACCTTAATCCAATAGGTCTGTGGCCTTACAATTGGAGGGAGAGAGAGAAAGAGAGAGAGAAATCTTTTTACTAGATATTTACTGCCTAAATAAGTGATTTTCCAGCTGAAGCCTATTCATTTAAGTATTTCATTTTATAATTTTACTAATTGGGATATAAAAAATTATGAGATGCTTTGATACTTTCCTTCTTTCTTTCCTCTTAAGGAGAGAACACATATTCCCCATTCTTTGAGTTTTCACATGTAGGCATTTCCCTACACACTTCCGGCATCTTGCTCAATCTCTTACTCTTCCTTGTGGATTTGGAATGAGTTAACTGTTTAGTAGATGTCAATGTTTCTCAATTGAATTGAGCTAATATTTAAAAAGTACTTAAGAATGAGACACTTGGATTTTCTGCCCTCTCTACCACAAAAAAGTAGGAGATAGTGATTCTAGGTAACTACATCTGCTATTTCCCATAGGTAGGCTCTATCAATGTCTAAATTAAGGAGCAGTAGCAATATCAATCCACTTATCTATCAGACTTTCCCCATGTCCTTCAATATAGCTACATTAGTCACATAGGTGATATTTACATCTCCGTCTATCTAACTCCTTTGCCAATATCTCAATTGTTTCTGAATCTTGGCAGGGTAGAGGAGTATTATTGGTTAGACCATATCAAAACCCACCACCCAGTCCACTGGCCAGTAACACTGAGAAACAGATAATGAGTAGAGTTTGAGGAGGCAAAATCATGCTCAGCGTCTGAGGCTTGTCATGTGATGAAGGTAGGATATGAAACTTTACACCTTGGACTTTTGCAAGTATGAATCATGAAGGTTCTTGAGCTTACCATTGTAGTAGTTTATATTGTGCCATGCAGCCAGTTATTAAAATGGTGTAGTTGGCTTTTTAACTGTCATGGTTCGAAAAGACAGCTTTAGGATTGGTTTTAGCAAGCACAGGTAACATATAATTTTTACTTTTGTGGATCACTGTAGCTTATTATGACTTTGTCCATATCAGTGGCTATTTATGGGCAGGAAAATGACTGTTCCAGAGTAGCACAATCTCTTTAGGAGCAGACACACCTAATGGGAATATATCACTATAGGAAAAAAGAGAGTGTAATCTAAAGACTTTTAAAAATTGTAACGTGTTGAAATGTTTCTTTTTTCATTTTACTGTTTCTTGGGTCAGTTCTGCAAGGTGGAAGACTAGGAACTTTAATCTGTAGAGAGCTGAGTGCTCTGATCTCTAGAAGGCACTAGCGATATTGTAGCTTTGAATGATTAGTTTTCTGGTTTCGCTTGCAACCCCTGCAGTTTCAGCTCCAACGTGCAAAGAGCTTTGCAGTTTTCACTTTCATCTTTATAACAAGGAGGAAAGCTCAACAAAATGAAAAGAGATGACTTTTCCTGGATCCCTCATAGAAGTTGCAGGGCAACAACCACAATGAAATCTAGAGAGACAGGCAGGACGAATAGAGTCACAGCCAAGATCTGCTGCCCCAGAGTGAAAGCTGCGAGAGCTGTAAACTGGTAGGAACACTGAAACGGTAGTTCAGACAAATTGCTGGAGGCTGAGTGTGGACCAGCATGAAAGGGAAAAAATCTTGGGGCCACAGTCTTAAGGGTGCCCTCACACTTCAGTGGGTTTTAGCTCCAGGAACCCCACTGGATTCTCACACTGAAGGGCCAAAAAAGATTCCCTCCCAGTTAGGGCAACAGAGGGTGTAAGTTACCATTGTGAAATACATCAAAAGCATTCTCCAGGAAAAGAAAGAAGAGCCTACTGTATTAACCGTTTATTTTTCTGTATTCTAATGTTTTGACCTCTTGGGACCTTGCCAACCCTGGAGGGACTGCCCCTCCCAGGGTTAGCCAATTCCTAGAGATAGTAGACAGTTCTCCTGAGAATGCAATTTTCAAATGCAAGTCAATCAATCCAGAGCCCACACCCCAATCACCTCCTTTGTCAGGCTCTCACACTCTTGGCCAGTATCCACCTGCCCTCATTACCCAGATCCAGGTACAAGGGAACCAGGGACAGCCCCTATGCCCTGGCATCCACTGAAATTATTCAAGCTAATCAATACTAAGACTATTTACCCTGCTTCATCCATTCCTTCCCATGGAAACCATAATAAAGACACTTGCCCACAGTTCCTCCTTCTCCCTCTGCCTCCTTGTGTGGCCTCCCCAGGACATGGCATGTCCCCTCCTCTTGGAAACTGTGAGTAGTAAACCACCTTTTCAACGGTAATCATCTCCAGGTCTATACCTCAATTTTTTTGTTAATATGCTATATTTTAGAACTCCTATTCCGTAGGGGAAAGACTTAGTAGAGTCTCGAGCAACTACCCAACTCCAGTTCTTATTAGCCTTTCTGTCTCACATAAGGGGTGAGTGAGTAGGGGGACATAAGCCAGGAAATATTTGTGAAGATCGCAGCCCTGGAACACAGGCCAACTAAAAGACTGAGATCTAGTCATAAGATAATAAAACACTTCCCCTTCTCAGCAATTTACCATCACATCAACAGAATTCCTGTGTAATGACGGTAGATTACTGCTAAAAGAGCTGCAAGGTATAGATTCTATTTAAAGAGGAGTTCTTAAAGAAGTGCAAATAAAGCCAGACAGATAAAATCAAAGACACTAGAGGAATTTGAAGCCTCTGGCGCTTTCAGCTACAGCAAACATAAAACATAGCCCAACTTCTAGTTAGATTAACATAAAACCTCACACTAAGGGCTGATATACTTGAGTTCCTATTATATCATATCATATTATATCATATCCAGTATATCATATCTGACTTGCAACAAAAAATCATAAGGCAAGCTGAAAGGCAAGAATACATATAGTCTGAAGGGACAAAGGAAGCATCAGAACCAGGCTCATATATAACCCAGATTTTAGGATTATCAGACAGGGAATGTATAATAACTATGATTAATATGTTAAAAAGCCTAATGGAAAAAGTAGATGACATTCAAGAATAGACAGATAATACAAGCAGAGAGATAGAAACTCTAAGAACAAATCAAAAGGAAGTGCCAAAAATGAAAAACACAGAAACAGAAATGAAAAATGTTTTTGATGGGCTCCTGAATAGATTGGACACAGCTGAAGAAAGAATCAGTGAGCTTAAAGATACATCGATATAAACTTTTAAAACTGAAGAGAAAAAAAGGATGAAAAATAAAAGACAGAATATCCAAGAACAATAGTACAATTTCAAAAGGTGTAACATACACATGAGAGGAATACAAGAACAAAGAGAGAAAGGAGCAGAAGAAAAATTTGGAGTACTAACCACTGAGAACGTTCCATAACTAATAACAGACACCAAACTACAGATTCAGGAATCTCAGAGAACATCAAGCATTTTTTAAAAATCATATTCAAACTGCAGAAAACCAAAAGCAAAGAAAATCTTGAAAGAAACCACAGAATAAAAAACCTTACCTATAGAGAAATAAGGATAAGAATTATACTGGACTTCTCGTCAGAACCCACGCAAGCGAGAAGAGAATGGGGTGAAATATTTAACATGCTGAAAGAAAAAAAAAAAACACCAATCTAGAATTCTATATCCAATGACCTCATCTTCTAAAGTGAAGAAGAAATAGTTTCTCAAATGAATAAAAACTAAGAAAATTCATTCAAGAAGACCTGCCCCACAAGATGTGTTAAAAGAAGCTCTTCAAAGAGAATAAAAATGATGTAGGTCCAAAACTTAGATTTACACAAAGGAAGGAGGAGTGTCAGAGATGGAATAAATGAAGATAAAATAAAATCTTTTATTTTTCTTATTCTTAATTGAAAGGATAAATTTTATTTAAAACAGTAATAGCAACAATGTGTAGGATGATTTTAGCACATGAGTAAGTTAAATGAATGACAGCAATGTTATAAGGGATTGGAGGTATAAGGTACCTATATAACCCATAAGCTGGTATAGTATTATTTGAAGGTGGACTTATATTAGTTATCAATGTTATTGCAAACTCTAGGGAAACCACTAAACAAAAATTAAAAAGAACCTGTTCTATTCAGCTCAGGCTGTCATAACAAAATGCCATAGGCTAGGTAGATTAAAAGAAATTTATTTTGTCACAGTTCCAGAAGCTGGAAGTTCTGGAGCCTGAGAGCCCTCTTCTGGCTTCCAGATGGCCACACTCCCATTGTGTCCTCATATGGTGGAGAGATAGAGAAAGAGAGAGATTTATAAAACGGAATACTTAAATGAATAGGCTTCAGTTGGCTGGAAAATCACTTATTTAGGCAGTAAATATCTAGTAAAAAGAAAGCAAGGGGAAATTTATGATTGCCTGAGACTCTTGAAGCTAAAGATTAGTGTAAGTTCTTTCATATCATTCTAAGAATCAAAAAAATGCTGTTTTTTGTATTGTACACAAAACCAAAAACTTCATGAGCTCTTAGCTATGCACTTGAAATACATTGTAAAAAATTTAAAGACATATGTTAATTTTTTAACCTAAATGATTCTTCAATTATATATTAACATCTATACTTCAATATTCTTTACCTCATTATATTCTGTCTTCAACTGTCTTCATACATGTGCCCAATTATATTTAAGCAAAAAAGTCCTTTAAAATTATTTTTCTACATTACCATTTCAAATAATAGAGTATCCTGGACATATTCAACTAAAAATTGAGAAAGTATTTTTATGTCATTGTTTGTAAAAATAAATCATATCATCTTTATCTAATCTTGTTTTTTTTTTTGTCCATTAGCTATGTGATTTGGGTATATCACTTAACAAATGATGGAGTACTTACCTTCCCTCATTCAAGTATGTATGCTAAGAAACAAAGTAGCAGAGAACTCACATTCTAATGTTCTTCAATGAAACTGCTTTGAATTTTGTATATTTCACAGATATTTTAAAGTATATTTTTATTATCTGTTTCATATTAATATGTTTGAAGCTTGATTATTTTATTGACTTCTATTTCTAATTATCTTTTGAAAAATTCACCAAAGGTTGTTATGGGCTAAATTTTGTCCCCCTCAAACATTCATAGGTTGAAGTTCAAACCCTCAGTACCTCAGAATGTGACTGTATAGAGATAGGATCTTGAAAGAGGTAATTAAGTTAAAATGAGGTCATTAGAGTTGGCCCTAACTCAATAAGACCGGTGTTAATATAAGAAGAGGAATATAGGACACAGACACACACAGAGGAAACACCATGTAAAGACACAGGGAGAAGATGGCTACCTATAAGCCCAGCAGAGAAGCCTCAGAAGAAACCAGCCCCACCAACATGTTGATCTTAGACTTCTAGCCTTCGAAATGTAAGAAAATAAATTTCTCTGAAACATGAGAAAATACAGTTCTGTTGTTTAAGCCATCCAGTCTGTGGTACTTTGTTAGGACAAACCCTGGAAAATTAATACAAAGATATATAAGCATTTTATTAAAACTCTTTCTGGATGAGTTTGTAAAGGTGACAGTCATTGGAGGTGTATTAAATAAATTGGTAAGTAGAACTGATAGTCTTTTTCTTCCAGCCTTATGGAGATATAATTGACATACAACACAGTGTAAGTTTAAAATGTACACACTGTTGATTTGATACACTTACATATTGCAAAATGACCACCACCATAGCATTAGCTAACACCTCCATCATATCATGCAATTACCATTTCTTTTTGGTGGTGAGAACATTTAAGATCCACTGGCTTAGCAACTTTCAAGTATATGAAACAGTATTATTAACTATAATCACCATGTTGTACAATAGATCTCAGAACTTATTCATCTTATACCTGGAGCTTTGTACTCTTGGACCAACATCTCTCCATTTCCCCCACTTCACTATCACCTGGTAACCACCATTCTATTCCCTGTTTCTATGAATTCAGCTTTTTTAGATTCCATGAATAAGTAATAGCATACTATATTTGTCTTTATCTATCTGACTTATTTGACTTAGCATAATGCCCTTAAGTTCTATCCATGTTGTTGTGAATGGCAGAATTTCCTTTTTTCTCATGACTGAATAATATTCAATTGTATATATACATCACATCTTCTTTATCCATTCATCCCTTGACCAACACTTAGGTTGTTTCCATATCTCGGCTGTTGTGAATAAAGCTGCAGTGAAACTGGGAATGCAGATATCTCTTCAAGATTCTGTTTTTATTTCCTTTGGATATATGCCAAAAATTGGGATTGTGGGATCATATCATAGTTCTATTTTTAATTTTTTGAGAAACCTCTGTACTATTTTTAAAGTGGCTATACCAATTTACAATCAAGCGTTCCCTTTGCGCTCATCCTCACCAACACCTGTTTCTTGTCTTTTTGATGAGAGCCATCCTAACAGGTGTAAGGTGACATCTTATTATGGTTTTGATTTGCATTTTCCTGATGGTTAGTGATGCTGAGCATCTTTTCATGTACCTTTTGGCCACTTGAATGTCTTCTTTGGAAAACTGTCTATTCAATTCCTCTGCCCATTTTTAGTTGGATTATTTGTTTTTTTTGCTATTGAGTTGTACGAGTTTTTAAATATATTTTAGATATTAACCCTTTATCGGATATATGATTTTCAAATATTTTCTCCCATTCTGTAGGTTGCCTTTTACTTTTGTTGATTGTTTCTTTTGCTGTGCAAAACATTTTGGTTTAAAGTAATCCCACTTATTAACTTTTGTTTTTGTTACTTGTACTCTTGATGTCATATCCAAAACATCATTGCCAAGACAAATGTCAAGGAGCTTTTTCCTAGTATGTTTTCTACTAGGAGTTTTACAACTTCAGTTGTTATGTTTAAATCTAATTTGTTTCAAGTTAATTTTTGTGAGTGATGTAAGATAGGAGCCTAATTTTATTCTTATGCATGTGATTATTCAGTTTTTTCAACATCATTTATTGAAGAGACTATGCTTTCTTCACTGAGTATCCTTAGCTCCCTTGTAAAATATTAGTTGACCATATACACAAGGGTGTATTTCTGGGCTCTCAATCCTGTTCCATTGGTCTATGTGTCTGTTTTTATGCTAATACCATAGTGTTTTGATTACTATAGCTTTGTAGTATAGTTTGAAATCAGGAAGTGTGATATCTCCAGCTTTGTTCTTCTTTCTCAGGATTTCTTCGGCTTTTTGGGGTCTTTTGTGGTTCCATATGGATTTTAGGATCATTTTTGTTATTTCTGTAAAAAATGCCATTGGAATTTTGGTTGGATTGCATTGAATCTATTGATGGCTTTGGGCAGTATGGAAATTTTAATATTGATTCTTCCAATCCATGAATGTGGGATATATCTCCATTTGTTTGTATCTTCATCAATTTCTTTCATCAAAGTTTTGTAATTTTGGTGTAAAGATCATTCACCTCCTTGATTAAATTTATTCCTAAGTATTTTCTTGTTTTTGGTTCTATTGGGAATGGGATTATTTTCCTAATTTTTTTTCAGATATTTTGTTGTAAGCGTATGGAAATGCAACTGATTTCTACATGTTGATTTTGTATCCTGCAACTTGACTGAATTCATTGATTAGTTCTAACAGTTTTTTCGTGAAATATTTATTTTTTTATTTTTCATTTTTTGTGAGGAGGACTAGCCCTGGGCTAACATCCAATGCCAATCCTCCCCCTTTTTTCTTGAGGAAGAGTGGCCCTGAGCTAACATCCGTGCCCATCTTCCTCTACTTTTATGGGACGCCGCCACAGCATGGCTTACCAAGTGGTGCATTGGTGCGCACCTGGGATCTGAATCTGCAAACCCTGGGCTGCCGAAGTGGAGCATGCACATTTAACCTCTTGCACCACCAGGCTGGCCCCCTGGTAAAATATTTAGAGTTTTCTACATATAAAATCATGTTATCTGCAAACAAAGACAATTTTACTTCTTCTTTTTTGATTTGCATGCCTTTTATTTCTTTTTCTTATGTGATTGTTCTGGCTAGGTCTTCCAGTACTATGTTGAATAGGAGTGTTTTGAGAATGGCCATCCTTGTCTTGTTCTTGATCTCAGAGGGAAAGCTTTCAATCTTTCACCATAGAGTATGATGTTAGCTGTGAGCTTGTCATATATGGCTGTTATTATGTTGAGGTATGTTCCTTCTATACCCAATTTGTTGAGAGTTTGTCAAATGCTTTTTCTGCATCTATTGAGATGATCATGTGATTTTTATCTTTTATCCTATTAATGTGGTGTATCACATTTATTGATTTGCGTATGTTCAACCATCCTTACATCCCAGGAATAAATCCCACTTGATCATGGTGTATGATCCTTCTAATGTACTGTTGAAATCAGTTTGTTAATATGTTGTTGTGAATTTTTGCATCTATATTCATCAATAATATTGGTCTATAGTTTTATTTTCTTGTATTATCTTTATCTGGCTTTGGAATCCAGGTAATGTTGATCTCATTAAATGAGTTTGGGAGTGTTCGTTCCTCTTCAATTTTTTGGAAGATTTTGAGAAGGATTGGGGTTAATTTTTTAAATGTTTGGTAGAATTCACCAGTGAAACTATCTGCTCCTAGGGTTTTCTTTGTTGGGCGGTTTTTGAGCACTGATTCAATCTCCTTTCTCATTATTAGTCTTTTCAGACTTTTTATTTATTCATGATTTAGTCTTGGTAGGTTGTATGTTTCTAGGAATATATCCATTTCTTCTAGGTTATCCAATTTGTTAGTGTGTAATTGTTCATAGTAGTTTCTTATAATCCTTTGTATTTCTGTGATATCAGTTGTGGTGTCACCTCTTTCATCTCTGATTTTTTTTTTTTTTGATAAGGAAGATTGGCCCTGAGCTAACTCCTGTTGCCAATCTTCCCCTTTTTGCTTGAGGAAGATTGCCACTGAGTTAACATCTGTGCCAGTCTTCCTCTATTTCGTATGTGGGACACTGCCATAGCGTGGCTTGATGAGTGGTGTGTAGGTCCACGCCTGGGATCTGAACCCACGAACCCAGTGAGGCCAAAGCAGAGGGTGTGAACTTAACCACTACTCCACCAGGCTGGCTCCTCATTTCTGATTTTATTTATTTGAGTCTTCATTTTTCTTTTCTCAGTTAGTCTAAGTAAAATTTTATCAATTTTGTTTTTCAAAAAAACAACTCTTAGTTTCGTTGATTTTTTTCTATTGTTTTTCTAGTATCCATTTCGTTTATTTCTACCTTGATTTTTGTTATTTCCTCCCTTCTTTAATTTTGGGCTTAGTTTGTTCTTCTTTTTCTAGTTCCTTGAGATGTAACATTAGGTTGTTGATTTTGAGGGTTTTTGTTCTGCTTTGTTGCTGAAGTTTCTTATGTGGACTCTTAAGCTCTTTCAGAGCTGTTTTTGTTCATCGATAACTGTGTAATTGTTGATTGTTCTTGGGCGACAGAGGCTCAAGTCTCCTACACCGACATCTTGTGAAATCACCCCTGATAATTAGTCTTAATAATGTTGAGGCTGTATGAGGTTTTGGGCCTGTGAATGCTCATGGAAGCCGAAAGTGTGAGATGAGGGTCCTGGGAGGAGAGTGGCTGGATGTAGTGGTAAACTGCATGGCATTATAAATGATCTTTTGATCTTTTTGAGGAAAGCCCTCTCAAAGTTTCAGGAGATTTATAACAATAGCTAATTATATTTATAGGTGTATGTATGTGTGTTTGTGTGTCTGTGTATCTGTGTGTTTATATATGTTATGTGTATATAATAAGAACCATGACATACATATAACATTTATCTTAAATAATATAATAAAATCAAAATGGATCTCTTAAATTTATGTAGCTTGATTTTATTTTTATACCTTCAATATTTGTCTTCTAATTATCCTTTTCTTATCAATTTTTCCTTTAATTAGTAAAAGTGGAATAACTATACATTCTCAGCTACTGTTAAAAACTCTCCATAATATTCTTAAACATCTTATTTCTCCCTTGTCCAAAAATATAATTAAAAATTGGAAAAGTTTCTATGGTTAAAGAAGCAGATTGCAATACTCAGAAGTTGCGGGAAGTAAAGATTTTATTTTTCTAGTGCTAAAGAATGTTTTTCCCTTTAGTTCTCGGGTTTTCACTCTCTCACATCTATTTTCAGGAAAATTAACATCATTTCCTTTTTTACCTATAGACCAGAACTTGAATTGGAGAGAGAAAAGACACATAGGGAAAGTGTGGCATGTGAGCAATGTGTTCTCACATGATGAGAGACTCTCACAAGAAGGGAAAGGTCTTGTTCATCCTAAAAAATTGTATCTAATTATAATGTAGTGTTTGCAGTAACTTAGGTACTTACTTTAGTAATAGCTCTGCTATAATTTTTTAAAAATCAAATAACGCTTTATTCAAGCAGGATAAACATGTCAATAGACATTCTTAAAACTTCTGAGAAACACGGGGGTTTAATTTGACTTAACACAATCCTATGCTACTCTTTACCCCCTCTCTAAGGAGAGGAACATAATAGAAGCTATTTAAATTGATTATTTTGATCTTTTAAAATATAGATAAAAATAAATAACCAGCTCTGTATATTATGTTAAGGCCTGTGAAATTAACTTTGAGAAATTCTTAAGAAGTATGTTTAAACTGTTTCCTAACTCAAGAAACACACACTTTTAATGGAATGTCTGTCATTCATTTTCCAAATATATAAAGGAAGTTTTCTTTGATATTATAATAGAGCCAAAAGTTTAATTATAAGCTGCAGTCACAGAACCATTTCCAATTTCTTTTTCTCACCTTTCATTATTTATTTATTCTTATTTGAGTAAGTCTGAAGAGAAGTGAGTGTTAGTGGTCATGTCAACAAGTGACCATTAGAGAAGACATATATAACTAGCAAAACAGAAGAGAGAGCCAGAGATACCCATTTATTAGTTCAAGGACTTTTAGTGAATATATACCAAGCATTTACCATGTGTTGAGCAGTGTACCTGGCCATTTAGTGTCAAATGAGGAGACAATTTCCTATACCGTTGGAGCTTATATTTCAGTGGGAGTAAGGCAGATAATAAATGTACACAGGTAAATAAGTAAATAGATATTCAAGTAGTGGTCATTGCCTTGGGGTGATGATAGGGAGTGACTGAAGGATATGTAACATTGGTTGGACATAGAAGGCCTCTCCAGAGAGATGACATTTAAAATGAGACCTGATGGCCAGGAGGCAGGCATGTGAAAAATGGAAATGTAAACATTCTGGGAAGATAACATAGGTTCTACAAAGGCCTTAAGGTGGGAATGAGCTTAGTATCTTTGAAGAGGAGGAAGATGAGTGTGGGGTGAGGGGAGAGATGGAAGAGGAGATTGGTAACATATGAGTTTTGATAGTTTGGTAGGGATGGATCGTGTAGGACCCTTAGACATGCCTAAGGAATTGGAGTTTTAATCTAGTGCATTTGAAAACCATCGGAGGGCTTCCATAGATGTGAAGTAATCTCAATTATGTTTTAAAGATTATGTGTAGAAAATTGGATAGCAGAGGAAGAGAGTGAAAGAGAGAGGTGAGTTTTAAGGCCGTTTGATTGATCCAGGCAAGAGATGATGTCTGGTAGCAGAAGGCATGGAGAGAAGTAGAGAGATTATAAGAGCCTTAGGCAGTAGAATCAAAAGAATTAGCAGATGGATTGTCCATAGGGAATGAAAGAATGAGAGGAATCAATAAGTTTTTGGTTTAAGCAACTGAGTGGGTGGCAGTGCCATTGATAGTGACTGGGAGAGGAGCAGGTTTGGGATCTGAGAAGCAAGCTGTCTGTCTTCACATGTTAACTTTGAAACATCTGTTATATATCCAGGTAGAGACAGTCAGATAGGTAATTGAACACATGAATCTGGAGTTCAGAGAAGAGGTCTGGGATGGAGAAATAAATTTGTGATGTAGCAGTAGATGGGCAACTTGTGAAGCCATGGGACTGAATAAAATTTCCAGGGAGAAATTATCCTGAGAGCAAAGGGAGTCACACGGCCTAGGGCACAGTTAGAGGTTCAGCAGAAAAGGGACCCAAAGGAAGAGATTCATTACCCATGCTCAGTTCCTGGCATGATTCTTCTTCTAGTTTTGATGCTACAATGCTATTAATCCATTATTTTCTTTGGGACAGATCTAGAAGAGTACAATTGAGATTTAAGTTAACCATAATTTGTTTTCTCTTTCAAAAATGTTGTAGAACTAACTATAAAGAAATGAATGGAACATTAAGTAGCCCTTGTAAGCCAAAAGAGACAGATCAATCCTCCAACCAACTCCAAGATGGCCCCATCATAGTGGAGTCAAGAGATACGCTTGCCTACGCCCTTAGGTATTTTCCCCCTACTGAGGCTTCTTTGCCAAATGACAATGTTTTTATAGCTACTGGTGTCCTGATTCAGCTATTCCTTACAGTATTGTGGCCAAAGTCTTTTATCTTTTAACCACTTTCTTGATATTCCAGACTTCCTACAATACCTTGGGTCAAATTTACTTCCACAGGTTTCTGGATCCCAAGTACCTCTTGCTTCTTAAACAGGTCACAGTTTCCTGTAGGGTTTAATAGCTCATGCTAGCCTTCTCATTTCTTCTGAAAGGTTGCACTGAACATCATCCTTGATAAACTGTTGGCATCTGTGGTCTGCACAATTCTTTCCAGGGCAAGTTGTTTCAAAGGGACAGCTCGAGCTCCTCTAGAGTTACATTAGAGAACAAAGATGGAATGAGAAGCAACAGATGTCCTCTCATTTCTGTTTTCAAAGTCCCTTCTGCTGAACAGCACACAGCACAAAGCCCAGGTTCTGTACTTCTTCCTTATAGGTAATAAATAAATGAAAAGCAATAGCATATGTTGGAGTATATGAGGAAGCCATTTGGTTTAAAACTAATTCAGCCTGACCTTGTTTTTCCAAAAAGGCCTGACGTGGCCTGTTGAGCATGCATTGTACATCTGCTTTAAATATTTACAATGTCCCAAAGAGAAGAATGATGCCCTTGAAGACAGGGATGCAACTTCCCCCCCATATTGACGTTTCCTTAAAGATAAGCATTTCTTTCTAGAAACTAAGGATTAATTACCAACCTGCTGTGCTCACCTCGTGACCACTGACCTGCTATGCTAGCTGAGCAATCTTGTGACTATTGTAAAAGTGATATTCCTGTCATATGTGATGTATGCTCTTTGTTCCAAGATGATATATAACCACTGTGTACACCTCACTTCTTTGGTGTGCTTCCTTCTTTAGGTAAGAAAGCCCCCTGGGCTATAGTCCTCAGACCTAGCTCATAATATACTCATCCCAAATTTTGATTTATAGATCAATTATGGATTATTTGCATTGACATTGGGAACTGTTTATTCTTTACCACCAGAGGAAGTCCTTAGCATGTTGGAAATAGCAATCAGCACAGAGTAGGGATCAAAATATGTTTGAGACCTTGCTCTACAACTTTTTTTTCCATAAGAGTTACATAGGTGAGTGTTCCTCTACTCCCCATAATATGTTTTCCAGCATATGGAATGGATCAGATGCCATGTAGCAGTTCATGTTCTTGAATTTGGGGTTCATATAAATTGGACTGTGTTCAAGGTTCCCAAACTTTCTGGATTCCTGACACCTTTGGTGTCACAGTAATTTTTTCATGGCACTCCTAATCCATAAGAATTACCTAACCAGTCTATTTTTTAAATAGTTAGGTCCAAACAATTTAATACTATTAGTTTGTATGGTGTTGGACAGCTGGATTTCCCCCTTTAAAATTTAAACTATCCTGCAGCACCAGTGTGGGTTTGCTGCAGCAGCCAGGGTGTCTTGGTGCTCAGTTGGGATCCCTGGGGCCACGTGACTAGCTAAAACAGTGTTAAGCCTGGCACTCCTAAAGCATCCCCCATGGAAGAGGATGTTATATCTATAAGTCTCCTGCATTCCTTAATAGGAATCTGGGCTTTGAATCTTTGGGAAATGGTATATGATGACCTTAGGAGTTGCCAATCTCCAGCAAATATAAAACAAATGGCAGCAAAGTTAATCCTTTCCACAAGGACCGGAGGAATTAGTCCAACCATTCACTGTTTATTATTAGTAGCAGTAGTGTGCAAAATAAGGCATGCTTATGTGAATGTGAATGCTCTTCCAACTCAATGTCAATCTAAAAGTTTATAAAATGTAATAAAAAGCTATTCCCTGGCTGGTAGTGGACAACACGTGTTTAGCATTTGTTGCCTTCTTCTTATCCATTCTAAATGTGAAAGTCTGCCTGCATTTGATCAGGTTCTTCCATCATTAACAGCCTATAAAAAGGCACAAG
Source organism: Diceros bicornis minor (assembly GCF_020826845.1). Classification (NCBI taxonomy): domain Eukaryota; kingdom Metazoa; phylum Chordata; class Mammalia; order Perissodactyla; family Rhinocerotidae; genus Diceros; species Diceros bicornis. The sequence goes on from NC_080761.1 coordinate 13,588,998, forward strand.
ATGATGGAAAAAATATTTCTGCGTATTTAAAGAAAAAAGTGATGAATGATGCATTTCCCCCAGAATTCAGGTGTTCTTCCTCCACAGTCTGCCTGTGAACATTTAACTGCTGGGTTTAACGGCCAAGTTTCAGCAGGCAAAACAAGATGTTCCTTTCCTTTCTATCAGGGGATATAACATGTTTGCATTTTCTTGACTGCATTTAATATTACTACTAAGCCTATAAGATGGGTAGAGATATACGGGTCAGAATCTGTGACAAAAGGCAAAATTATGCTTCATTGCTGTCATATTTTTAAATTCTTTTTTGTTCCTTACATGTGGCCATTTTACACTTTCCCAGATCTGTGTGGAATATAATCTATATGTTGCTGTGCTGAATTGCCCTGTCATGGAGATTCAAAGAATGTCTGAGTGTAATTAGTTAATTGGCTGCTTGGCACTTTGAAAAGTGTGAGCTGGGTGTTTCCTGCCCTGGAGTCTAACGTTACTCAGGACGACCACCCACAGTCTGCTCCACACAGGAGTTTGGGGACAAATCCATTTATTTATTTATTTATTTGAGAAGCAGTTAAAATATGTGTGCCAGATGAGCTTCCTGCCAGAAAATACATTTTAATTAGAAATGATGGGTCAAGCATTTGCTGAGACACAGGAGAAAGAGAGAAGGATGCAAGGGGACTGGCCCAGACTGAATGTTTCAACCCAACATTGCACAAGTTTGAGTGCATCCATGCATATCTTGGAGTTTGCCTTTCTGATTTTGTTTTGACCTTGTACAAGACTACAGGGGAATGGGGCCAAATCTATTATTTCTTTTATGTCTAGGACACGGGCATGTACCCCGTATTGCCTGAGGACACCACTCAGCATGTGTTGGCCATTCAGTAAAGTTTACTGATTCCAACCATGAAAGCATTTCCACTCACTTCCTCTCTGGAGCAGGTCTTTCCAGACAGGCAAGTGGCTAATGATGGAGGCTGGGTTCTCCTAGGGCTGGGAATTGCTTCCAACAACTTAGGAATACTGGGAAACAAAGATCAAAACCAAAGGACCATTGCGGAAAACCCAGGGTGAAAACCACACCTAAATAACCGAACCTGGATTCCGTACTCTGCTTGGCAACATATCAAGAAAGCAACCCAAGAAAAAACAAGGCAGCAGGAGATAGTCTTAGGTAGCTTTTATGTATACTTCCTTCTGTTTGGTTGTAGGGGAGGCAGTAGAAGAAATGTAATTTCTAGATGACAACTACCGTTTGCCCATCTTTTCCAATTCCCATCATTGTCTATAGGCTACTTTTCCTTATTACCTATTTGCTTCAGTCAGAAACATTTTTTATATTAACATGATTTGTTGAAATTTAAGAATTTAAAGTGTGAGAATTGTACATGGTACTAAGCACAAAGGCATAATAATAACTATTATTTATTGAGTGAATACTATGTGCAGAGCACTGGGCAAATTTAATGTTTTGACAATTCAACAAGATATTATTATTATCATTATGATTGTTATCCTCTTTTCAGAAATGAGGAAACTGAGTCTTTAGAGATTTTTAGTATCTTGGCCAAGGGTACAAAATCAGTAAGAGGCAGAAGCCAAAATTCTAGCCTAGGCTGTCAGCTATTAGAACTAACATTCATCCAACCTCCCTTGGCAGCCCACCTTGGAGACGCATAACCCAAATACAGACACACAGCATGATCATGTGACAAGTAACATTTCCAGCACAGCATTTGAGTGAGTAGAAACGGACATGGTGCAGAGAGAGGAAAGGAGTGATGAGAGCCCTTGAAGATTTTGAAAGTCATGGCAAAAACATGAGGAGGATAAAAATAAAACAAATAACTTCCTTTTCAGAGGTAATAAATAAAAATAGTGACACTGAATATTAAGTTAGGAATTTAATTTCAATTATTTTGAATAAGCAAAGCACCTGATTCAAAATCCAACAGACACAAAACTATCTAAGTAAATTTCCCTCCAATCCTGCTTCAAGCCCCTCAGTTTCCCAGCACAGAGGTAGCTGCTGTCACCATTTTTATGGGTATCCTTGTGTTATCTATCCAAATTTATTTTCTCTTGATTGGGGTGATCAGAGAGTCATTTAAGATACTGATTTTGGAACGTAGATGTAGTGGTTGTTCACAAACCCTCTCTCAGATCTGCCTTAGTTCCTGTAAGATCTGCTAATCAGGTCTCACACGTTTGAAATTTGTGATGAACAAATTTAGACCAAGTACATTCTATTTAAATTTTCTAAAGAAAACAAGAGTGCAAACAAGATTAAAAGGATGAATTTCTCACCTTCCATTGAAAAGAAATTGCTCTCAAGCACTTTAGAAGAATTCAATTTTGTAAATCATTCTTAGTTTATCATCAAAATAACCTTTCAAAGGATCACAAATTCTCAACTGCCTACTTTCCAGGGCTTGCTTTGCCCAGATATATACACATACACATATGCTTGTGTGCATGTGTCATATTCTTTGAAGTAGTAATTCTTTGAAGACTATAGAATTTGAACTTTTCACTCTCTCAGATTCTCCTGGTCTCCCTTGTGTTGACTTGCTGAGATTTGTGACAGCGTTAGCATCATCTCTATATTACGATAGAGATGAGAGAGACAGCTCTGTCCCTGGGAGCAGTGGAGTGTTAGCCACTGCCTAGTGGAGAGAGTTGAGAGTGAAAACAAAAAAGCAGCCCCTCTTTCTCTTTTAGGGTGGCCAGGGCCCCACAACTACACACTGGGCAAACCAACACCCCTACAATGCGGTCACCTGTATTGAAGTACCACATATAATTCTGCACATCAGTTGGCAAGGATACATTGCAACACTTCCAAGGAATCCCTGTAAACTGGACACACAATAAAGTGCTAAAATTCTGTAACTGGTCTTGATCCTGCTGAGTCTTTGCAGGGCACGGCAGCTTACAAATCAAAGCTTTGGGGTTTTGAGGCATGTGCCAAGGACACGTCTGGAGAGAATGCAGGCCCTGTTCATGCCACGTTAGAGGGTTATTCATCCTCTATGAACAAAGAGAATGGGAAGGGTTTTCTCCTGAAAACTTGGCTCTGAAGGAAGAGGGCTTCTCCCCATAGAGGTGTGTAGTGGGCTAGCAATCGTTTTGGAACAAACAGAGAGAAGTCCAAATCCCTTCTTTGCTACTATTAAATCTACTACTTGAGACAGTTTCCTTGGTTTCAGCCTAAACCTCCTCATCCATGAAATAGGGAAAATCCTCATATAGTAATGCCAACTTTGCAGTGTGATGACAATGCTATGAAGTAATGTGTTCACAGTACCTAGCCCAAAGTTGGCATTCAATCAATGTCAGTTTCCAGGTATCTGCATTAGACAGGGGGCACTGATGCTTGCAGAAAATTCAAAGCCCTACCCTGCCCCCTTTCTCACCCAAGAGCAGCTTCAGCTTCTGGCCAAGTTGCTGAGGGAAGCAGAGATTAGAGATGGTCTGGGATCTGTTATCTTGAATTCCTCCTCACCTTGCTTTTCTCATTTTCCTCTTAGAGAGCAGAATTGCGGGAATTGGCTCTTGGGACACAGATGTACAAAATGCTCAGTCTCTTGGGATGAGAGGGACGATCTGCTCAGCTAAGTTGCCCTAAACTTCCCAAACTATTTTCTCATCAAAATACTTATCTTGCAGGATTCTTATCCCAACATAAAAAATGGGTAGGGATGTGGTATATATGAGAAGAAATAACCCTACCCCAATCCCTGCAAGGGTCTGTCCCAGTGTCCAATGTCCTCTATGAACCAAAAGAATGAATGGGGCCAGCTTTGATTCACAAAGAACTCATCAACATCTCTCAGCATCTACCAGTAGCATATTCCTATTACACTGCTACAAAATTCGAGTATAATTGACTTCTCTTGTCTGTTATTGTTATTTTTTTTCATTTTATGTGCAATTATTCATTATACAAAATTGGTACCTTGGTAATGTCACTGTCTAGCAGAACATGCATACCTCTCCCTCAAACACATACACACGATGAGAAAATGTTGTCTTGTGGAATTTAGAATCTCTTTGAGACTCTGAGCTTTAGTGTCTGTAATCACTTGGTGATTGAGTTTTTATGTTCTTGACATTTTTCTAAATGAATTCTTCTCTGATAAACCTGGAATAGCTTGTCTTTCAATGTGTTGGGTTAAATGTTAAGGGGAGAACATCATCCAGGAAAATCCCTTTGGTGTTGTGGCAAATCCTAGGAAATAGTATGCAGGCAATTGTGAGTGGGCTGCCAGACATGGCCAGGACCCTGAGGATAATCTGATCACTGTGAACTGTTCAAATCACCCCATATGTGACATTCAGGCTGATTCAACCATTCTCCATGGCCACCCAGGCAGCTTCCTTGGGTATATTTTTAAAAAACGATCCAGACAGCAGCTGCAGAAAATTTGGGGACCCTTTTCCCTTTGAGTGAGTGTTTCCAGAAAGTAAAATAAATAAAATGTCAGGGTTCGTTCATCTGGTTGGCAAGGCAAGCTCTCCCTCTTCCATGGAGGAGGCTGAGCTGAGGAATGTTGTGGTTTCTGGAATTCAAAGCTGGAGACACAGCACACCACACACCTTATTTGCGAGCGATTCACATCATACATTTTCATAAGGCATGGACCAGAAAGCAAGCTTTGTTTTCAAAATGTGTTTCCTTGGCACTAGTTACAGTAATCTGGTGTGTGGTTCATTGTCAAAATGCTGTGGGTGGCAAAAGCAGTCGACTAAAGGTGCACGAAATATTTAAATTGGGGTGGTTTGCTCAGGCCATTTACTCTACCCCGACACCTGTATTCCAGCGACGACAATTAAGCCTTTTGTGGGGTAATAATCTATATCATAGGATGTCAGAGCTGGCAGAACCCTACTGAACAAACTTTTCCCAGAAAGAAAATATTTTAGGCTTCACAGGCCATAGAGTTTCTGTCTCAACTACTCACCTCTATTCAACTCTGCCATGGGAGAAGAAAGCAGCCACGGGTGGTACAAAAACAAGTGGGTGTGGCTGTGTTCCAGTAAAGCATTATTTATAAAAACAGTCGGTGGCTGGATTTGGCCCACTGGTTGCAGTTTGCTGGCCCCGGTTTAGATCGTTGCTTCATTTTTACATATGAGGAAACAAAAACCCCAAGAGGTTAAAAGAATTTGTCACTGTCACAGGCCAGTCAGTGGCAGGGCACAACATATCAAAATCCTGTGTTAGGTTCTTTCGTTTTTTTTTTAACATGTAGTTTTCTCTGACCCTAAAAACAGTCCCTCTCTTGCCTCAGAAGCCTCAGGAAGAAAGAGACAACCTTCTCCTCTCTGTTTTGACATTTCATTAGCTGAAGTAAATGTCTGAATCTGAGAACGCTACTGTCCTTTGAACATTTAATGTAGAAAAAACTATAATGAAATAGACAGATGTGACTATGTTTGTGGAAAACAAAAGTGTGCATCTTAAATACAGAATTTGTTACTTAAAGCCATAGGGAGAAAACTATTTCTAATCGGGGAGCAAAAGATTTGGATGCAGAGAGCCTGTCTCTCTGCTCAGAATGTGGCATCTTGGTTCTCCAGAACCCCCGTTCCTATTCTCTCTTTATTCTAGTTTGACCATCTGTTCAAGCTTCCCTGTGAGGCCTCTGTGTTCTTTGAAGTCCCACCCCCCAGTGACCTCACCTGCCACAGAATTTATTTCACACTTTTCTTTGTAATGTGGTATTCCTTTGGTGGTGTCATAGCCCACTTAACTTTGTTATTTACACTTTTGTTAATTTTTGGTAACGGTTAATAAAGAAGAAATAGGCAGTGGGAGGAGAAAAAGAAGATAAAGCAGATTATTTTCAATGCTGTGGAGAGAGAGAGCAAGTGAGAGAGAGAGAAAGAGAGAGTGAGAGCGAGTTTGATGGAGATGTCACCCATAGCTCCCTCCCTGTTACGGAAAGAGGATTAAGAAGTGGGTGAGAGAAGAGATGGGACCAGGTCACAGTGTTAGGCTCTGGATGAGTTCTAGTTCAAGATCATCTTAGGCAAGGCTGACACTTTTATGAAAATCCTAAGTCTGCTGGGGTGAAGGGGTATCAGCAAAGACAGTGCACGTGCACATGGGCGTTTCTCCCTTAGGCTTGCCCAGCCACGCCCAGCCACGCCCAGCCACAACCAACTGGCTCAGCAAGTTCACCCAAAGGCCATTCTCCCACAGCAGACAATATGGATCATTAATTCTGATACATATGAGCATGGGTTACATGAATAAAAGTGTTCTTTATCCAAATAAATTTGGGAAATGGTAGATTAAACATGGTTCTATAGGTTTCTTACCTCAAATTTCTCAAAGCCTTGAATGTGCCAATGTGCATTAGGAATCTCTAAGGCAAGAGTATAGTTTGCAATGTTTTCCTAATATATTGGATCATTGGATTATTTTATCACAGAACACATAATAGGATGAACACCACCCTCAGAACACATCTGGGAAACGCTGATTTCAGTCATCATTCTGCGTTGGCGGAGTCTCGCTTTCTCCAGTGGCGGATCCACGTGTATGTCCTTCTCCAAGGTGAGCTTGGGAGCTCCCATGAGCAGGGCGGTGTGACACTTAGTGAGTGTTCAATGGATAATTATTGATGGGCCAGCAGGCCAACATGTACTGTGACAGTTTGAATGCATGTACCTTATTTACTTTCACATTTCTTTCCCCAAATAGTCTATTCCTCCCAAATGTTTCTTCTTCTGTATAATGTCTCCTTACTCCTTGCTCCATCCACCTCTTTGTGCACACACCTGCACAATGAGGGGCCCTGGTTACCGAGGGATCCACAGACATCCTCTGCTTCCCTCTGGCCTTTTTGGTTGTGAAAAATTAGCTACTGGACAAAGCTCCAGCCACTTTCTCCTCCTCGTCCTGTTCCTGCGGGAGGGCCTTTGTCTCGCTGTCCCCTCCCGCCTCTTTCTCTCCCACACCTGGCACTCCTGGTCCCACTTATCCTGCTCCAATTTTTCTTTCTTCTTACCACTTATTAGCGTGTAAAACGTACCATTCAATATCCTATGCCGATCAGCTTATTTAATAAATTTTATATTTTGACAATGGCATGTATAATTTCTCAATTCTCTATTTGGTTTTTTTTCATGTCAGCTTCGTCTTGTTTCATGAATATAACATTTTTTTTGGAAATCCCCTGTTTGTCTCTGATCCACTTCCCTTACAAACTAGTTGCTCTTTTTGCCTCTTACGTGAAACTTTATCTGAAGAACTGTGCTCTCAATCCTAGCCCGGCGTGCTTCCTGGCCATCTCCCCAGGGGGCTGGGCGAGCTCAGAGTGCACTCATTTAAAAGTTCTGACATGGGCACGATGATACAGCCATCCAATCTCCCTGTTGCGATACATACTAGGTGGGTTCTGGTGTGGCAAAGCTAGACCGTGAAGACCACCTTGATTTGGAACATATCTGGCTGGACGGTTCTATCTTGCTTCAGATTCTGCTAAATCCTCTGCAATGGACTTTGCCGTCCAAGAAATTTGTGTGTGCTTCGAGACAGCCTTGTGGTTAGGGGACTGGCAGACTATGCACGAGTAGAATCCAGAACTATTTTTGCTTTCCCAGGAACTTCACAATTCCACAAAGCCACATATTTGCCTCTAATTGTATTTCAGGAGCCTTGATGTGGGTAGTTCAGTCGAAGCATACTCTATTTCCTGTGATCGCACCTGCTCGCTCCATTTAGACACCTTGTGCTCCCTGCTGTTTTTCCAACATCCCAAGCACAATCCAGTCTCAGAGCATCTGCATTAGCTGTTTTCTATGCCTGAAACTCTCTTTCCCCCAATATCCATATGGGCCCCTCGCTCCCTTCTTTTGTGTGAGGGCTTCTAACTCATCACTCTATTTAAAATGAAAATAACCCACTCCACTCAGGCACTCTCTAACCATCATTTGTTTTATTTTTTACCATACCACTTTAATATACTATATATATATATTTTTTCATTTTTTGGTTTCAATTTTGTTTTGTTTGTTTCTTTTTCCTTCTTTTACCGCTGTATCCCTAGCATCTAGAATAGTGCCTGGCATATGGGAGGTTCTCCAAGAATATTTTTGAATCAATGACTCTGGAAAGCAGGATTTAGAACAGCAGGCGATACCTCAGTGGTGCTGGTAAATTGCAGTCACTGTGATGACTTAGCCTGGGACTTGGAGAAAAGGCGAGAGAGTACGGTAGTCCCCCCTTATCCACGGTTTCACTTTCCCCAGTTTCAGTTACCCGCAGTCAACCACAGTCCAAAATATTAAATGGAAAATTCCAGGAACAAACAATTCGCAAGTTTTAAATTGCACACCATTGTGAGTAGTGTGATGAAATCTCACACCATCCTGCTCCAGCCTGCCTGGGATGTTAACCATCACTTTGTCCAGTGCATCCACTGTGTCTATGCTACTTGCCTGTAGTAGCCATCTCAGTTATCTGATCAACTGTGGCAGTAAAGCAGTGCTTGTGTTCAAGTAACCCTTATTTTACTTAATAATGGCCCCAAAGTGCAAGAGTAGTGATGCTGGCAATTCGGATATGCCAAAGAGAAGCCATAAAGTGCTTCCTTTAAGTGAATGGGTAAAAGTTCTCAGCTTAATAAGGAAAGAAAAAAGGTTGTATGCAGAGATTGCTGAGATCTACAGTAACTTTTATTACCATGTATTGCTATAATTGTTCTATTTTTTTATTAGTTATTGTTGTTAATCTCTTACTGTGCCTAATTTATAAATTAAACTTTATCTTGGTGTGTATATATAGGAAAAAACATAGAAATATGAAGGATTTGGTACTACCTGAAATTTCAGGCATCCACTGGAGGTCTTGGAACGTATCCCCCCAGGATAAGGGGCTATGACTGTAAAGGATCATTTCTGCAGATAGTAACAGAAGTCACCTGGAACAGAGACTTGTGTTTAAGTTACCTTAGTTGGGGGTTCATTGGAGGGGACTGAAGATAGCAATCCCAGTGATTTTTTAAAAAATATGTTAGATAATGTCACTCTTCTGCTTAAAACCTTCCAATGCCTTTCCATCCCGTTCAAGTAAAACCCACAGTCCTTATCATGGTCTTCAAGGCTCTGCATGGTCTCCTTCCTCCTCTAGCCATAGTGTTTCTCATCCAGCACTATCCAATAGTAATATATTGTGAGCCACATATGTAATTTTGAAATTTAGAAACATTAAGAAATAAAAAGAAATAACTGAAATTAATTTCAGTAACATACTTTAACCCAGTATACTCTGAATATTATCAATTCAACAGGCAATCACTGTAAAAACTATTAACGAGAGGTATTTCACCTTCAATTTCATGCTAAGTCTTTGACATTCAGGCTGTATTTTAGAATCACAGCACATCTGTGTGTTGACCAGCCACATTTCATGTGCTCAACAGCCACCTGTGGCTCTTGACTACCGCACAAGACAGTCTCTTCAACTTCTCTCTGACAGATCACTCTGTTTTAGCTGCCTTGGCCTCTTGCTCAGCCTCCTTGCTGTGCTTCTAATAAGGCAAACACATTTTTCACCTCAGTAAGGTTGCCAGATTGAGAAATTTAAAATGCAAACACCCATTTTAATTTGTATTTCAGTTAAATATTAAATCAGTTTTCAGTGTAAGTATGTTCCAAATATTACAAGGGGCATACCGGCAACACACAGGGATATATTGACATGACATGGAACATACTACTATTTTATCTGGCTGCCCTGCACCTCAGGCCATCTGCATCTCCTCTTCTGTCTGCCCAGAATGCTCTCTCCCAGTCACCACGCTTCCCTCAGTTCATTCAGGTATCAACTCCAAGCCCTTAGGGAGGCCTTTTCTCATGACCCTATTGGAAATATGTCCGTGTCCCCACATCATTACTTATTATTTCTTTGTTCTACATTGTTTTTATTACTACTTTATCTTTTTTAAATCTATTTTTATTTGTGTATTTTGCCCTCCCCCATTAGAGTATAGCTTCTATGAAAGCAGAACATTTACTTTGTTCCCTATGGTCTCCCCAGTGTCAAGAAAAATGCCTGAAACATGGTAGGCATTCAATAAATATGTGTTCAATAAAAAAAGGAAGAAAGAAATAGGGGAAAGATATATATATCACTTTTTTCATAATAGTGGAAAAATATTTTTTCCATAATAGTGGAATATTATTCCATAATATTTTTCCATAATATATATATGAAAGCATGTATTTTTGAGTTGGACATTCATAGAATAGAATCTTGACTCTGCTCCTTACCATGTGTCTGACTCTTAAGTTCTTAAAATGGGGTTTTATTGTGCATCTAAAATACTATTGTGATGGTTTAGAAAGCGTTTAATAAACCACTAGCAAAATGTCTGCCACATGATAAGCAGTAATAGTGGTGGTATGAACAACAGTAATAGTAATAATAGTAAATAATAGCAATAACTTTTGTTTTTCAGATTGACAATTCCTTAAGTGTCATTCCAGATTCTAAAAATTTCTAACAATTGAGTCTTTTTTCAGAAGTTTGAGACATCTCATTTGGAGACAAAACCCATCTTGTGGTCACATGAGGCTATTAAGGATCTGTATTTCTATAACTTAGTGTGACTTTATATATATCATGGCAGAAATGTTCATGTGTTTGATTACAGGATGCTATCTCAGACCATCTGTGAATAGTTATATATTATAAAGCAAATGTGCCATAAACTTTCTTACATTTGAAAAATTATCTAAATTCTCAAATACATCTGGCCCCAAGATTTTAGTAAAGGAGACTAGACCTCTATTAGGTAGTTGCCAACCTCGAAGCTTTGCCAAATAGAACTTCAAAGAACAGCATACTGTTATGCCTGTCAAGTCTTGCTGTCCATTAGGTAGCTAGGTTTCCCAGAAGATATGAGTCTACATTTTTCTTTTCCCTAATAATCTTAGTGTATCTAGAAAAATTTTTAAAAATCATTTGAGAAAACTCTGCTTTAACATGTCTATCATTTTCCCAATCCATTGGAAAAGAGCCAGATAATGCCAATTAAAGCCATTCCCATCACCCATTCGTAAATGAGTGGCCTTTTGAGTGGAGATGGATCTCTGAAATTACTAGCCCTTCCATTTTAAGAAATGCTTTCTTTCTCAGAAAAAATCCTGATAGAAAGGAATTTATATCCACTCATATCTAAAATGATGAGTCTATAGATAGACTCTTGCATCCCCTTATCTTATTCTCTTGGGGTCAAATCTCTCTGCTGTCAAAAAGGAGCATAAGTGCAATGAAGAGAGCAGTTGTAAGGCAGACAGTATGTTTATGGTGAAGATATAGCTGGTGAAGAATATAACTGAGAACTTGTTGATTTTGCATGCTTTTATCCACAAATGCTTTTCCATATGGCTTCAGTCTTGTGTTCTGCACACGTTTTGAAAACTTCTCTGCAGTTCCTCATTCTTTCCAGTCCCAGGCATACATAACTACATAGTTTTACCTTTTATGTTATGAATAACTTACAAGATACATATAATAAACATATTACCTAACCTATTTTCTCTATTTTAATGCAATATACTACCATTCTTATCAGTACTTTAATTACTGTTCCACTTGAAAATAATACAAACAATAGATTCCTTAAAGCATTATTGCTATGGTCTGAATGTTTGTGTCCCCTCAAAATTCATATACTGAAATGCCAACCCCCAATGGGATGGTATTGGGAGATGGAGACTTTGGGAGGTGATTAGGTCATGAGAGCAGAGCCCTCATGAATGGAATTAGTGTCATGGAATTAGTGTCCTTATAAAAGAGACCCCAGAGAGATTCCTTGCCCATTCCACCACATGAGGACACAGGGAGAAGGTGCCATCTATGAGGAAGTGGACTCTCACCAGACACTAAATCTGCCAGTGCCGTGATCTTGAACTTTCTAGCCTCCAGGACTGTGAGAAATAAATATAACCACCATTTATGGCAATCTGTTACAGCAGCCTGAACAGACTAAGACAATTGTTCTAAATCTATCTTCTCTAGACCTTTCTACATTTTGTCATGGATAACTCAGGTGTTGATTATAATTGTAGTTTTGGATATACCTAATTTGAAAAATAAATACTTTAAATTGATAAAAACATAACATTTTCCTGTAAACACTAGTGGAAACTCATATACACACTTAATGCTACCTATGCCCATTTTTGTACAGATCTGGACTTACAGCTCTTTTAACTTACCGTTTTCCAATGGACAATAACATCATCAATTTATTTAAGCATTTTGAGACATATCATGACTGGGCTTTGAAGTGGACTTTGAGATGAGATCTTTGATGGTTACCTTTATAAGCATCCTTACTTTGACCACAAAATGTTGCAGGTGATATCGTTCTTATCTAGCCCAATGGTATGGTTCATTGTCACTGAAAACAGTGGTTCCTTCAGATGGAATAAAGCACAAAGATGTGTTGCCTGGTTCATTCATTCCTTGACAATTGTATGCCAAGTGATCACAGAAGTGGCATGTAATATTTTAGTGACATGTCACAGGACCTCCTCATTGTTATGAGTCCATGTAGATATTTTAAAACTAATTCTAACTCAATTATATCTTTTTATATCTTGTTCCAATTTAAAAGAATCCCAATTCATAAGCTTTTTAAAAAATTAAGCTGCTAAGTGTACTTTTTATATGCAACACCCATCCACCAATACTATGTATTTTCACATCAAACTGTGTGAATTATAATTACTGAATTATCAAACTCTAAAAATTTTTTTCTTTGATAAGCTCAGATTTCTTTCAAGAATGCCAAAAATCAGCAATCCTGGTGCATTCATTATTATGTTGTCACATTTTGTATTTAGAAAAGAAATCAAACGCACAGCACACATAGCTGTGATCTGGCCATTTTACACTGTTCCTGATCCATCTTCTGTCTGCTTTAGATCAGCGATTCCCAAACTTTGGCAGACGTCAAAATCACCTGGAGGGCTTGCTAAACCTGACTGCTGGGCTCCACTCCAGAGCTTCTGACTCGGTAGCATTTCTGACAAATTCCCTGGAGAGGTTGATGCCATTGGTCTGGGGGCCTCACTTTAATAACCTCCAGTTTCTGTGGTACTCCTTGTCAGCTTCTTCTTAACCCAGCATTGCCTGTATCAAAAGAGAAAGAAGCACAACCACCACCACCCCGGGGAGCACTGGGAAATTCGAGGCCATTTGATAACACAAAAGCACTGTTTATTCTCAACGGGCAATAATAATAAAAGACAGAACCCAGACAAATGCAAGTTTTGACTAAAATGCTTCCATTCTTTTTTGTTTCTGTTTCTGGTAAAACAGAGACTTTGCTTCTCAAGCTGACCTGTGTCACACATTTTTCCTTATTATGGTTATTTTCTTTCTTGGTGATGTTGTTAAGTCTTTTGTTTTGCTTCACAAGTTTAATTTAGAACATTTCTCAGAGCTCTGGGCTAAATTCACAGAATTATTTTTGATTATCATGTCATTCTTCTACTATCCCCTAATTTACAAAGACCAGTTAAAAAGGACAAAAAATAAAAATTATTATAAAAGTATAAGAACATACATTAAGTGTTGTAAAATTCAAAACACCATTCAGGAAATTCACAAAGGCAGATTTTCTATTGGTCCAGGTAACATAATACTCTCAGAATTCCTAAAACCATCGCAAATAAGCCACTAGCTCAATTTTTTAAACATAAAAATAAACATAAGCCTATAGCTGTAATTTTGCATTCTTTGATAATTGCACTATCACTGTGAAGAATAAACACCTAGTCTCCACTAAAAGTAATCTAATTCACCAAAATGTTTTCTCCCATTGTACAATAGTCTCCCCTTATCCGCAGTTTCGCTGTCCGCGGTTCTCATTACCTGGGGTCAACCACGGTCCAAAAATATTAACTGAAAAATTCCAGAAATAAACAATTCATAAGTTTTAAATTGTGTGCCATTCTGAGTAGCATGACGAAATCTCATGCTATCCTGTTCTGTCCCTCCCAGGACGTGAATCATCCCTTTGTCCAGCACATCCACGCTGTATCCACTACTGTCGTGATATCACACTGCTTGTGTTCAAGGAACTCTTATTTTACTTAATAATGGCCCCAAAGTGCAAGAGTAGTGATGCTGGCAATTTGGATATGCCAAAGAGAAGCTGTAAAGTGCTTCCTTTAAGCGAATGGGTGAAAGTTCTCAGGTTAATGAGGAAAGAAAAAAGTTGTTTGCTGAGGTTGCCAAGATCTACAGTAACTTTTATGACCATGTATTGCTGTAATTGCGCTATTTTTTATTAGTTATTGTTGTTAATCTCTTACTGTGCCTAATTTATAAATTAAACTTTATCTTGGTGTGTATGTACAGGAAAAAATATAGTACAGATAGGTTTCGGTACTACCTGCTGTTTCAGGCATCCACTGAGGATCTTGGAAGATTTCCCCTCTGGATAACGGGGGACTACTGTAATTAGGAACATCACATAATGAATTTCCTGAAATGATGATAAGTAAGGCCCCCAGGCTTCTATTCCAACGTAGGAATCCTTCCTTTCTCACCATGGGCCATTTCCCTTGCTTTAATTCTGGGATTGTTGATACAAGAGTTGGTCCAGGAGGTAGAGGGAACCTCTGCCCTGTGGTTGTATTGCAGGGCCGGTTAAGGGAGGATGACTAGCAGAGGTTCTTTTCAATGAGGTGACTATCAATAGAAGACTCTTTGAGAACAAAGAACAAGAATTTAAGTAGATTCTGATGAGAGCTTGATAAGAGTCTCCCAAAGTGGACAGGAATTGAACTTGTTCCAGTGCAGTGGATTTTTTTTGTTCTGGTTTCCAGGACATCTTATTGTTCCTATTTCCCTTTTGGCCAAGCGTAATTGATTAATTTTTTTGTCTGCCCCCAATCTTCTTGTAATACCTGTCAGGAGAATGAATATATAATGCTTTTCTTTTCTCATTACTGTCCTGATAGTGTCACTAGAAATAACTAACGTGCCATTCTGTATTATTACGAGATTTGTTACACAAGCGATAAAGAACTAACATTTCTTATCTCATTCTATAGTCCCATTTTGCTTGCAAAGGAGCTGGCTCAGATAAAAATTAGCTTTGTGCTCAGGTTGAATTCATTCTGTGAAGTGATACTATTCCAAATGCATTATAGGAGGATTCCCCTGTTCTAAGTTCTGATGTGAGAGGATTTGTCTAACGTAAAAAAAAAAAAAAATTGCTAAAGAAATACAAATGGAAATTTCAATGCATTTAAAAGAATGAGATAGGCTTTGTAATGCAAGCCCTCTTTTGTACATAACAGGGACGAGAAAAATAGGATGAAAAATCTCCACCATAAATTAAAGATAAAATCATTGGGAAGTTTGGTCTGTGAATATGTGTGTGTATGCATGCTTGCACACGTATTTTGTATCCTTTACAAAATAGCAGATCTGCTAGATTTAGGAAACCATGATAAGGCTATGTTAAAAGAATATATTATTACATACTGTAGATTCTACTGTTTACATGTAATATAAGTTAGAATGTGAGGATTGTAGAAGATAACCTCTAAAATTTTTTTTAAATCTTGCTCACTTGAAGAATCCCCTTTGACTTCAAAACAGGAGATTCATATTTAGATCAGCAAGCAGATCTTTGCAAATATTTATTAAACACGCTTCGTGTGTACCACTCAGTAAGAGCAAGGTCAACTGAATGCTGCTGTGTGTCTAGAAGAGTTCAGAGGTGTTGCCACAGAGACGTTTTGGAAAAGGACTTGTGTGTGTGTGTGTATGTTTGTTCATTGCTACTTTAAAAGAATAACAAGGGCAACCATATGCTGACTGCTTACTAGAGACCCTGATCTCTTTCAGTCATGACGTGTATATGGGGTCTCCTTACAAACCATGTTAGGTAGAATTCTACATCGCTATTTTACAGATGAGAAAAAGGACTCGGCACAGTTAAGACACTCCCTCAATGTCACATAGTCACTAAGTGGCAGATGTATAATTGAAACTTCTATTTTGCTCCAAAGTCAACGCATTTTCTCCACTATTCTCTGTCGCCTCGGGTTGCAGCCTCTTCTGGAGTCTTCACTGCAGCAAGTCCTCCAAGAGGGAATCGTGTTGTACCATGGGCCAAGTCAGAGCACAACTGATTGTAGATGAATAAAAATTTGCATTTTCTTAACTAACGATGCGTAAGGTATATTTTCTTAGGTTGTAAATTGCTACAATTTGCAATTAGAATTATTGCACATCAAATATCCTATGTGTTTGGCACCTAATACAATATACGCAAATAGATGCTTTGAAGGTGTTGCTGTTACTGTTAATAAATTATACACATTCATATAAAGACCCATTCACTTTTGTAGGCTTTTGGTGAAATAGCCTCAGAGTTTAAAAAAAACAAACCCTGTCAGAGCAGGTAACTATGCCCTGTAAAACCCTAATGTTACAAGAGTATGGGATCCAGGATCACTGTGTAGGTTACCATAATTCCTGGGAGGTTTGTGTGGACGCCAGATGCAGACTTTAGCAACTCTAAGATAATGGATAATACTTCTCATTTTAGAGAACTAAGTTCACTCAACAGCCATTAAAAGAAACTAAAATTTCCAGCCAGAGCTATGACCAATGATATTGGATCATCTGGATGTTTCAGCACCAAACTTTAGGGCCACCAACCTTGACTTTTAGTTAGTTGTAGAAACTAGTGCCCAATTAAAATGTTCCTTGGCAAGCAACTTTGTAAAGCAAGGCAGACTAATTACTGTAGGGAATGAGAAGAGAGCCATGCTTTAAATCATGCTGTCTAACCTCAGAAGGAGGAACAGGTCACTGCCAAGAATACAGCTGCAGAGGGGAATGAATAAGAAGGAATAAAATTTTCACTGATTTTAAATCTTACCCACCTGAAAGGGAATTGAATGATGCTATACCTTATTCTTGGGTTTATTTGATAACTGTCAGAATGTTGAATGTGTATGAAATGTTTTACAAATTCATGCACTAACATTTAAATTCTTACCCTATGCATATTTTAAAGTTACTGTTGTACTGGAACTGGTGTTACTATCATCGTGTACAATAAATAACGGCTTCAAGAGGTTTTTCAGCTAATGAGGGTGAATGTGGCTTGCCTTCTTTGATGTTTTGTTCTCCTTTTATCTTCTATATTCTACTGTGGTATGATCACAAGCAAGAAATAAGCAAGAGAATCTCGATGTTTTCTTGAGCATAATAAGGGATGACATCGTCTGATGTACTTTTTAATGATTTACATCTTGAGAAGAACCTATGTATAATGGTCTTCTCATCACTGCCAAAAAAACCCTCAATAGATTTATAGTCTCTTCCTGAAAGTTTGACCTGATTCTCAGTTCAACCAAAGCAAAGGTGGGCGATGTATTCACAATCTGTAGGGAAATCTATGTGATTGTAAGGTATAACACACACACATAAATAAGTGCACACACGTGCGCGTGTGCACACACACACACTTGCACATACACAAACACACAGAAATAAGCCTCACCAGAGTTCTATAAAGGGTGGAAAGGCTTTGACTTGGTTTTCTACTCTAAAAACAAGAATTTTGACTCCTATAGACAAGTAGATTGCATTCAATCCAGGCTTTTTTAGATGATAATAACTAGATATTCTTTAACTAAAGAGTGTTTGAAGATTGGAAAAAGAGGTATTTTGAAAATGAAAGAACCCAATCCACAAAATTAGAGCTTTACAAATATTATATCTCCCCCTAAATAAAAAAGTGTGATAGAGTTGGCCCTCCGTATCCGCGGGTTCTGCATCCGTGGATTCAGCCAACCACGGATTGAAAGGCTGGGGATGATTGTGTCCGTACTGAACACGTAGACTTTTTTTCTTGTCATTATTTCCTGAACAATACAGTGTAACAACTATTTATATAGCATTTACTTTGTATCAGGTATTATAAGTAGTTTAGAGATGATTTAAAGTATACTGGAGAATGTGTGTAGGTTATATGCAAATACTACACCATTTAAAATAATGGACTTGAGCATCTGTGGATTTAGATATCCATGGGGGTCCTGGAACCAATCCCTCGTGGAGCCCAAGGGATGACCATATATATATATATATATATATATATATATATATGTGTGTGTGT
Organism: Diceros bicornis minor; assembly: GCF_020826845.1. Lineage (NCBI taxonomy): Eukaryota > Metazoa > Chordata > Mammalia > Perissodactyla > Rhinocerotidae > Diceros > Diceros bicornis. The sequence continues at coordinate 13,607,177 of NC_080761.1, forward strand.
GTGTGTGTGTATATATATATATATATATATACATATGTTTGTTTTTAATATCAACTTGCCATCTTTGCTTATTAAGAAAAAGGTGATGAACCTTCAACCACATAACTTAAAAAAATACTGGTGGATCTCTTTATTGTATTCTATATGCTGTTTGTTCCCAGGGATGTCATCTACTTTTCTGTGACCACTTCTTTCTTTAGGGGTCTATTAATAAATCCTATGTACATATGTATGTATGTATTTCTTATGTACTTGCTAAAAGTATTGTTCTCAACTAATGAGTCTTAATTTATTTATGTTTATGCATGATTTAGCTTCTCTCCAATAAGCTCTGCATGATGATGGCTATAGTTGAGCAATGTTTCAGCTCTTGTTCTCTTTGGCAACTGCATTATTTCTGTTCAATATGTGTTGCCCTTGCTCTGGTGATTATATGGAGCTTTGAACTACTTTTCATCTGAAGAGTTGCTGCCTACTTGAGATGCAAGCAAAAACTAATCTTCCATCTTTGGAGCACTATGAATTTTCTGCTTTAGCATCATTAAACATTCCTTTGGGAGTCATAATTCAGAAGTGGCGTGGGGGCATTATTGCTTTAACACTTTCCACCGAATATTATGGAAAATCCATTGTCCTATTGCTGAAGGCCCTCTGTGTAGTAAGACTTAAGTCTTCCTGGTCAGAGCTATGTGGAGAAGAATTTGAAATGTTGTAACACTTTTCTTGAATTTCTTCTTGTTGAGTGATGAATGAGGACTATTTGTAATCTGTAGAGCAGTACTGTCCAATAGAACTTTCTATGAAGATGGAAGTGTTCTATATCTGTGCTGTCCAATATGTTAGCCACTTATTACATGTGCTATGGAGCGCTTGAAATGTAGCTAGTATGAATAAGGAAATGAATTTTAAATTTTATTTAACGTGTGGCTGGTAGCTACAGTATTGGATAGTGCAGCCTTAGAGACTAACTAGAATATTTATCTAGAAATTTGGTTTAGGATCTATCCATGTAGCCCTGCTTTATATTTGGGGCTCTACCATTGATTTTCAACCATTTAGTTATTAGGAAAAAAAAAACTTTTATATGTACTTATAAGTATATCTCTGTATACTATGTAGACACACAAGTGTGTATATATCTATATATATATACACACACACACACACACACAGATCTATATCTCAGGAAGCCATCAACGTTGATAGAGACATGAGCACATAATACAATTAGAGAATGTCTGTATATTAGGATGTGTTCAACAGGCCCAATTCTTTTGATCTTCTTGAGTCAGTTGGAGAAAGAAGAAATTAATGAAGTGTTATCGTTTGCTTAGTTTTTAATTTAAGTATCATTCTCACATCCACTCATTCTTATTGGTGCTATATAAAAAGATTGCGTCATGTTAATGGAAATTTAGAAGACAAGATCATGGAGATTCCTTTGCTAGGTAAGAAGTTGTACCCGAGCTTCCCTACCTCATAGAGCTTCTGGTACCCTGCAGATATAGTTGTATTCTAAGAACCTGCCATTTAAATAGATGGATTAGAGGCTACATGGTAATACCTTGGCTGCATTACAAACAAGAATTTAAAATGTGTTTGATGAGATTATGTTCTAGACTCAGCACTGTACTTCACTAAAATTATCAAATCAACTTTTGGATTTGGTTATAGAACAGATTGCAGCAATATAATGCCACCATTTGAACACTGGGTAAAATTCGGTCTTTTCGGCACTTGACATATGAAAGATAATGTTAGTCATTAGGAACTGTGCAAATCCTCTTGCCCACTTAGGTAGTTAGTAAAAATTTATTGAATGTTATTATTGATTGAATTTGTTATTGGAAGGAATGTTCAAATCACATGTCACTATATTCATAGGTGAATATGAATTTCTTTCATTGAGTTAGAGAAAGTTTATTTTACTTGTCCCTAATAATTTTTCTTCTCTTTAGAAATTTTTGTTGGTTTCCATAATAATGTAATATATGATTACAATAGGTTTAAAAAAACAGAGAAAAGGAGAAATCAGAAAATTTTATCAAACATTCAATAAAATACAGTCATTTGTTACTGTTAAAAATTCTAATAAACTGAAGATAAGAACATAGAAACATTCACTATAAAATCAAGAATAAACGACATTTTAAAAATTTTTTAATGTTTTTATTTTTATTTTTTTTATTTTTCCGGTGGTACTGGCAAATGCAATAAGAAGAAATGACAATATTAGCTAGTTAGTGAATAAGAGGGTAGGAACAATTTGCCATTTGCAGACAATATATTTTTTTCCATAGAGAATTTTAGAAAAAAAACTAAAAATACTAGCAAGTTTTACAATTTAATACATTTACTGTGTTCCGTAACTGTAATGTATTGATTGAGGTTGCAAACACAGAAATTAGACTGGCTGATTTCAATTACCACAAGGATGTGTAATTTTGGGTAAGTCACTTACTTGCTCTGTGACTTACTTCCCTGAGCTATCAAATGCAGATAATAAAAGTATTTACCTTATAGAGTTATATGTATTAAATGGCATGATTCATATAAATGAACAAAGTATCTGGCACATAGTAGATGTTCAATAAATGTTAGTTTGTTAGTAAATTAATTATCATCTTTGATGCTTAATAGATATAACAGAGGCAAATGATTCCACTCACAGTAGCAAAAATATGAAAGTATGAAAACATTAGTTCAAAAGGGGATAGTGATAAATTGGGAATTTTAAGGTTTTTCTTTTTTTTTACCAGACATGAAAAAAGACAGTAGATGATGTATATTGTAAACCCTATAGCAACTGTTGACTTAAAATAAGTATAAATAATGAGCCAAGGATGGAGATAAAATGGAATAATAAAAAATATTCATTTAATAAAAAAGAAGGCAGAAAAAGAGGAATGAAAGAAACAAAGAAAATAGAAACAATCTAAAGATGGTAGACTTATACCCAACCATATCAATAAATATAAATTATCTAACCATGCAATTAAAATGCTGAACTTGTCAAATTGGGTAAAATGCAAGACCCAACTATAGAAGGTCTAAAAGAAAAACACTTTAAATATAAAAACATACACATGTTAAAAGTAAATATATGATAAAGATGTACTATGCAAAGATTAACCAAAAGAAAGATATAGGAGTTATAGTAATATAATGCAAACTACAATTCTCCACAAAGAATATTACCAGGAATAAAGACAGACATTAAATACCAACAAAGTGGTCAAATAACTAAGAAAACATGACAATACTAAATGAGTTTGTACCTAACGAGAGAGCTTTTACACAAAACAAAAAATGATCAAACTGAAAAGGGAAATGGACAAATTCACAACCATAGTTAGAGAATTCTCAATAATCAATAAAGTAGAAAAAAATTAGTGAGAATGTGGAAGACCTCAACATAACTATCAACCTTAATAAACTATCAACCAACCTAACCTAATTGACATTTACGTCAAACAACACCAGAAGAATACACATTCATTTCAAGTATACGTGGAACATTCACCAAGATAAACTACATTCTGAGCCATAAAAATATCTCAATAAATTTATAGAAATTAAAATCATACATAGTATGATATTTGATCATAAGGGAATTATATTAAAATTCACTAACAAAATAATATCTGGAAAATCCCCAAATACGTGAAAATTAATGAACACACTTCTAAATAACTCATTGTCCAAAGAGTAAGTCACAAGGGAACTTAGAAAATATTTTGAATTGAATGAAAATAAAATTACACATATCAAAATTTGTGGGATGCATCTACAGCAGTGAGTAAAGGGAAATTTACAGCATAAAAAAAAAAAAATCTAAAGTGAGTAACCTAAGCTTCCACCATAAGAAACTAGAGAAATCAGAGCAAATTAAACCCAAAAAAGCCAAAATAAATAAACAAAAGAGCAGGCATTGATACAACTGAGAGAGAAAGACTCAAATCAATAAAACCAAAGCTGGTTCTTTAAAAAAAAAATCAATAAATTAATAAAACTCTCCCCAGGCTTACCAAGAAGAAAGAGAGAAGACACAAATTATCAATATCAGGGGTGAAAATGTAGCGATCACAGCAGACCCTACAGATATTAAAAAAGATGATAAGGGTGTATTATGAAAACTTTTATGACAATAAATTCAACAATTTATGTGACATAGATAAATTCCTTACAAGGCACAAATTACCAAAGCTCAGTCCTTAATAGTTCTACATCTGTTAAAGAAATTAAATCTGTAGTTTTAATTCTTCCAAAAAGAAAATTCATGTCTAGAGGGCTTCACTGGCAAATTCTACCAAGCATTCAAGGGAGAAATAGCACAGATTTTACACAGACTTTTGTGAAAGTAGAAGAAGAAATATTTTATGAAGCTAGTATTACTCTTTTATCAAAACTAACATAAAGGCTTTGTCAGAAAAGAAAAGTATAGACCAATATCCCCTGTGAAAAGACATACAAAAATCCTCAAGAAACTATTAACAAATTGAAATGATCACTATGTAAAAAGATAATACATTATGAACAAGTGATCTTTTCCTGGGAATGCAAAGCTGGTTTGATATTTGTAAATCAATCAATGCAATTCACTCTATCAAGAGAGAAAACATACATATAATTATCTTAATAGATAGAGAAAAAACTTTTGACAAAATTCAACATCAATTTATCAGAAAAATCCTTAGTAAACTAGGAAAAAAGGGAACTTTGTCAATCTGATGAAAGACCTCTACAAAATGCCTACAATTAACATCATACTTAATGGTGAAAATGGAATGCTTTCTCCCTAAGACTGGGAACAAGGTAAGGACGTCTGGTCTCATTACATCTATTCAACATTGTACTGGAGATTCTATACAGTGCAATAAACAAGAAAAAGAAAGGAAAGAAAAATGAATTGAAAAGGAAGAAATAAAACTGTCTCTATTCACAGGTAACATGATTGTCTACATAATAAATCCTAAATAATCTACAAAAAAAGATATTAGAACCAAATATAAGACTTCAGCAAGGTTGCAGGATACAAAGTCAATATACAAAAATTATATATCTTTTCATACAGTTTCAAGGAACAATTTGAAATTAATTTTTTAAAGTACAATTTATACTAGCACTGTAAAAGATACTATACTTAATTATAAACCTAACAAAATACATGCATGATCTGAATAGTGAAAACAATAAGATATTGATGAAAGTAAGTGAAGAAGATTTACCTAAATGGAGTGATACATTATGTTCTTGAATTTGAAGGCTAAAATTTTTAAGGTGACTTATTCTTACAAACTGATCTATAGATATTAACAGCCAATCCTGGCATTTTTCTAGAAATCAACAATTTGATTCTAAAATTTATACCGAAAGGTGAGGGAACTAGATTAGCCAAATCAATACTGAAAAAGAATAAAGTTGGAGAATGCAGACAGGGTAAATGATTTCAATATTTACTACAAAGCAATCATAAGCAAGACTGTGTTATTGATGAGCAAATATCACAGGCAGCCCACAAACAGACCCACACATGTGGTCAATTGATCTTGATGTACGTGCTAAGAAAATTTACTGGAAAAAGGATAGTCTTTTCAATAAATTGTAATGGAACAACTGGCTAACCACATGCAAAAAACAAAAACAAACAAACAAAATCCACCTCAAACCATACCTCACATAATATACAAAATTTAACTCAATGAATCACAGACCTAAAGTAAAACCCGGAACTGTAAAATTTTTAAAAGAAAACATTGGGCAACTCTTTGTGACCTTGCATTAAGCAAATCTTTCTTAGATATGATCCATAAAGGAAAAAAAATGATAAATTGGATTTCCTCAAAATTAAAATCATCTACTTTTTGAGAAGAACTGTTAAGTAAAAAGACAATACACAGCGTGGGAGGAAATAGTTGCAAATACATAATTGATAGAGGACTTACCTCCTGAATGTATAAAGAACTCTCAAAATGCAATAATTAAAAAACATACAACCCAATTTTTTAAAAATGGGTAAAACATTTTAACAAACCACCAATAAAAATCTATGTAAGTAAAATAAGTACATAAAGAGATACTCAACATCATTAGTAATTAGTGTAATATAAATTAAACCACAATGTGATAACACTATGTACACCAGTTACAGAGGCTAAAGTAACAATAAGAACAACATCAAACTGACAGTGCCGAATGCTGATAAGGTTGTGAAACAACTGGAATTCTCAGAAATGCTTGTGAGAATGCAAAATGGTATAGCCATTTTGGAAAAAAGTGTAATAGTTTCTTATATAGTTAAACATACACTTTTCACGTTACCTAACAATCCCACTCATATTTATTTACCCAAGAGCAATAAAAACTTATGTTCACACAAAAACCTGTATGTGAATGTTTGTGTGTGGCTTTCTTCATAATCACCAAAAAATGGAAGCAATCCAAATGTTCTTTAACTGATGAATAGGTTAACAACTGTGGTACATCCATAAAATGAAACAGTCTACTGATGCACACAACAATGCAGATGTGTTAGGCTCTGGGAAGGAGCCACACTCAAAAGGCTTCGAGCTATATGATTCCATGGTCCAGAGTGTGGTCTATTTTGGTGAATTTTCCACGTAAGCTTGAGAAGGTATATTCTGCTGTTGTTGGGTGAGGTATTCTACAAATGTCAGTTACATCCAGTTGATCGATGGTGCTGTTGAGTTCAACTATGTCCTTATTATTTTTCTGCTTGCTGGATCAGTCGATTACTGATAGAGCAATGTTGAAGTCTCTGGCTGTAATAGTGGATTCATCTGTATCTCCATGCAGTTCTATCAATTTTGCTTAACCTATTTTAATGCTCTGTTTCTAGGTGCATACACATTAAGGATTGTTATATATCATCTTAGGGAACTTGCTTGCCTTTCTCAGTATATCAGTTATACTTCTCATTTTCTCTTTTAATGATTGCTCTCAAGTTTGCAATATACATTAACGGCTACTCCAATTCCACTTTCAAATAACATGATATAGCTACATGGGTAGTGGACATATCTGATAACAAAGTGTTCCTAGTTCCTCTGTCCTGTCCCTTATATCATGGCTGTCATTCAATTCATTTATTCGTAAGCTATAATTAGCTTATGAATACATTGAATACATGGTTGCTGTTATTTTTTAAACAAACTGTTATCTTTTATATCAATTAAGCATAAGAAAAATAAAAGTTTTTTATTTTGTTTTCTCTTATTCCTTCTTTTTGTTCTGAAATTTTAATATGATATTCCTAGGAGTAGATTTTTCCTGCTTGGTACTCTCTGGGCTTCCTAAATCTTTTGTTCTTTTTGCCTTTTTTCCTGCATAGTACTCTCTGGGCTTCCTAGATCTGTGTTTTGGTGTCAACATTAATTTGGGGAAATTCTCAGTCATTATTGCTTTAAATATATCTTCTGTTTTTTTATCTTTCTTTTTCTTCTGGTGTATTCCCATTGCACATATATCACAGCTGTGTGTAATTATCCCACAGTTCTTGGACATTCTGTGCTGTTGTTTTCAGTCATTTTTCTTTGTGCTTTTCAGTTTGGGAAGTTTCTATTGACTTATTTTCAAGCTCACTGACTCTTGCCTCAACCTCTGAAATTTACCAATGAACCCATCAAAGCCATTCTTCATTTTCGTTGCAGTGTTTTTTATTTCCAGTATTTCTTTTTGATTCTTAGGATTTCCATCTCTCTGCTTATGTTACCCATTTGTTCTTGCATGTTGTCTTCTTTTTCCATTAGAACTCTTAGCGTATTATTCATAGTTATATTAAATTCCCAGTCTGATAATTCCAACATCTCTGTCATATTAAAGGCTGAATCTGATGCTTGCTCTTTCTTCCAACTGTGTTTTGTTCCCTTTTAGTATGACTTACCATTTTTTATTTAAAGCCAGACATGATTTACTGGATAAAAGGCACTGGGTTAAGTAGGTCTTTAGTGATGTGTTGTTGAGGTATGGGGGAGGGGAAACATTCTATAGTTCCATGATTTTGTCTCAGTCTTATAGTGCACCTGTGCCCCTGGGCTGTGATCTTTACTAGTGGTTCTTAGTCTTCCACACTCCTTAACCCCCACCTCCACTTAGATAAGACAGGAAGCCTAGATGAAGCAGGAGTTTCTCTATTCCACATGGAAGGCTAGAGGAGGCTAAAGTTGAGTATTTCTCTTCCTCCACGTGGAAAGCCAGCTCATACTGCAGTTAGATATTTCCCTTCCCCTAGGTGGGTTAGGCTTTGGTACAAGTCTAGTCTGGTAGGCTCTGGTGAAATTCCTTTTGAGGGCAGGCCTTGTTAAAACAGAATAGAATACTCTGGTTATATTTCAAAATAGCTACTTTCCCCCTCCCTCTGCCAGATGCACGAGAGGATTTTTCTCTGATCCTCACTGTGAGAACTTGGATGGTTCCCAGAGGTAAAACTCACAAAAGTGTGGGAGTTTCCCTAAGACTGGACACCTGGAGTTTTTAATGGAAACTTGTCCACATTGAGCCTGCAGGATTTCGTCAATTACAGTTTAGAGATTCTTACCCTGGTTCTGGCTCCCTGGAGATTTCTGCTCATGTGTTTTCTGCTCTGGTAAGTTGTGATTCTCTGTATCCGCCTGCCTGCCTCTCCAAATTTTGGGGCACCAATTTACCTTGTTATTTCAGTTCTCTGATGGATCTAAGAAAAGTTGTTTTCCAGTTTGTTCAGATTTTTTCTTGTTGTATGGATGGGAGTGACAACTTCCAAACTCCTTCAAAGTACCAGACCAGAAATCAGAAGTTGTTCTTTTTTATTTTTTAAACCAAAGTAAAATAAAGGTTTTGTACAGGCTGTGCTATGTTTGTTTCTCAGATCATATAACACTGACGTGTGAGGTATAAGGGTGATTTCTGAAGGTGCCCAGAGGGATAAGAAAAGAGCTGGAGAATGGTGCTCTCTTCCTTCTGCATATATCATATTCTTATGACCGTTAAAATAGTCATTTCCCTCATCCTACCTGACTTCACATCTAATCGGACTTGGAGACAATGCATGAGTAATTGAGTGTGGTTGTCAATAAGGGGAGAAATTAGAGTTGTGGAACTAGTTGAAGAAGAAATGATTGTACCCTTTCTAAGGTGGAGAGAGTTCCATAGAAGGGGAAGTTAAATGTGGGAAACATGGAAGATTCTAAAGAAATTTGTGCATGACATTTTGTGGTAAATTAAAGGAGTCCATTTTCCCCTCAGAATTTGAGACGGGTTACTAGAAGAAAGATGAGAACTTGGACAGTTTTAAATGGCAAAAGTGATCCCTTAGTTCCCGTTGGATATCATAATACTTAAGCATCAATAAATTTGTTGGACCATATCTTTCAATCTCACACTCTTAACCATGTTTATGTAAAAAGCTTAGTTATATTCTGTAATGGATTACTTTTAAATTCAAATATCCAAACTCTCAGCAAAGAAGCCATTACGTAACTTTTATATTTCTCTAACAACTTGAATATTGCCCATGAGTCAAACTACTTTTAGGTATTGGCTCTCTTTTGTATATTGATGACTTGCATTGGTATGCCCTTTGGGATATTTTATAATTGTGTATAATTGTGTGCTTCATTTATGTAGGCAAAGACTTTCTCATTGTTCTCCAAGTACTTGATTAGTTGTAAAGAGCTGTTTTGCCAATTACCACATGTGCTGTTGAACTGATCCGAGCAAGAAGTTCTAAAATAAACCGTAGGTAATGAATGATTTCTAGTTTAATAACTCAACAAAAAAAAGCAACTGACACTGACTGAGTGCAAAGTGTTGTGCCATGTAATGAAGATATATGTAGTAATTTGGTTCAGTTTATCTCATGTTTGGGGAATGCTAAGTACTAGAGATTTAAGGGTAAATACAATGCAGGGTCAGCTTTGGGAGCTTTTAGTTTAGTGAGAGAGATAGATACATAAAAAGTATCTTACACTGGTGTAAGTGCAAGGATGGACTTTGATAAAGGTGTTGAGGAAGCACAGAGGAATGTTATCTAGCCCAGAATGTTATTCTAAAAATGCTAATAATCCAGATGGAAAATAACTAAAACACTGAAAATGCAGTGGTGGTGATAATAAATATCATTTATTTCTAGCTTAATTTGTTACTTTTAGCAGTCCTCCTACGAAAGGAAAGAATTTTCCTTTTCATTTTACTAACAAGGAGAGTAAAGATTGGTAAGGTTAAGTGATTTGCTCAACAGAAAAGAAATGCTACATGGCAAATTAGAGGCTAGAAACATGATCACCTGATCTAATATAGGGCCTTTCCCGTAGCAACGCAGGAGGAAATTAAATTTGTAACAGAGTAGGATGTATATAAATGCCAAATGCAGAAATCTGACTTATAGGAATGTAGAGCAGTAAAGAAATTAGAGAGAGCTGAAGCATTCTGGAAAGGCTTCACTGAGAATAGGGATGGCAAAAATCGAGATCAGCAGAGAAATGGTGAAAGGCAAGCCCTGAATGAGGAATGATGTAAACAGTAGGATCACAAACTCTCCAGATATTTTCAGGAAACAACAAATACACATTTTGATGAAGTGGAGATTTTACAAGGATAAAGGTGAAAAATGTAGCAGAGATTGTGTCCATTAATTGGAATGAAAATTGCATTGCCTATCAAGAATGAGCCTAATTATAGCAAAGGAGTGGCTTAAACATTCAATTTGACTCTAATTGTTCAAATACACCTGCCATAATTTATTCATGCTGCCGTTAATAGACTAGGTGTCATGGTGAAGTCATCTGTACCCAGAAACACATCTCTGTCTACCTGTAATGATTTAGTAGCCTTTAGTCTTTCTGGGACCACTTGCTTTGCAAATAAATATTCCCATAATGAAGGAAAGTTTGTCTTCTCTGCAACCACCTGCGCAAAAGCAGACATATTTGTCTTTTTAGTTCCAGGGAGACTGTCTTTAACCAAAGAAACCCTTTTTGCCATCTCTGAAAGAAAGATATAACAGAGAAAGCCCAGCTGTTAAGAATACAACAATGAAATCTGACTTCCATTTCTGGAGCCTCCTTTCAGTCAACCAATAAACCATTTTTGTGCCCCTATTCTGGGTTTCTTTTGTTACTTGTTTTGTGTGAGACATCCCTTGATCAGACAATAGGAAAATCTATGGTTTATAGCTGCTCTTTTTATTTCTTCCTTATTCCTCACGTTGACCACAGACATTAGAAATCCTCTTTCTCTCTATTAACGTCTATGGTCCAGGTATTGATCGTGTAGTCAAGAAATACTGGCCTATGTGCTACTTAATCAGTAACAGATTTCAGCACTTGAAATGGGGCATATTCTTAGGAATGGATAGGTGGCCCCATGCCTTTCTTCTTTATCAAAACAGAGAAACTTTTGGAGCAGAACTAACATGGCTCATAAGATTCAAAGAAGAAGCCTAGCCTTGATCATCTTTACACTTATGGAATGATTTGAAATTGAATTTCAACTTTTTGTTTAAGCCAATTACTACCCCTTCCCATTGTTCCACTGAGGAAAAGGAGGTTGAGGTGACTGTTTTCATTTTCATAAATCTTCAGTGGAAGAAATCTCACTCACACCATTTTGGGTGGATGGAAATAACCCTCTTCTCTATCAACTGCAAGCCAGGGCCTGTGTGAAGGACCTGTGTACTTCTGGGAGTGTTTTGCCTTAGTCATGAGCTGGGGGCAGGAGTAAAAGTAACCGCTCAGCAGCTACTGAGAAACAAACCCTGTGCTCCACTGGGCAAGAAACTCTTGCCTCGTGTCTTTGATGTATCTTAGTGGATAAGCTGTATATATGTAAGCAGAGACCTATTCTACCTCTCACCTGGGAACCTGGACAAGCTTCACAAAATGGCCATCAAAACACTTTCTATGTCTTGAGAAGAAACCTGTAGAGATCTCTGACACATAAGCTCATGTGAGGACCCTATGGATTCTAGGCTGTTGACTTGTAAATCAATTGGTGCTGAGATTATATCCAAGTCTGAGAAGTCCTTGGAAGGCCTGAAATGTGGTTCTTAGGCCAGATCAAGTACAACTGAGTGCTAGTGACTTTCTTGCCTTGAATAACATGGCAAGGCTCTCATACTAGTCGATAAATTCTATAAATGAACCTAAAAGATTTGGTTAAGTCTGTAGAGAGATTGTCCAACAGGCTGTTCTACTGAATTGATTGAGTGATTCAGTCAAAGCTCTCAGTTGGGATGCTCTATATTGGTGCAGCACCATTTGAAGGAATATGAAGATTTTAGGTAAAAGCTGCATCTTTTTATTTCTAATGTAGCAACAGTAGATATACTCAACTTAGAGCCAAATCCAGATTGCCTATATGTGCATATGAAAATCAATATTTAAATTGCTTCTAACTTTTACTTTTTAGCATTAAAAATGCGAATATAGACTATGATATTTCCACTCTGAAAATTAGATAAAATGAATTTAATATTTTATTGTGTCCTGAATTAGAGTATTTTTGTGTGTGTATGCAAAATTTCCAAAAGATGAAATGAGAAAGAAAGAAAGTTTTGTTGTGTTCTCATAAGTAAAATCCAGCTGATCCGACGTTATACATTTATGGAGAAAAATATTTCCTCCTGCTTTGAACAATTTTAATTCAAAAGATGAATTTTTCATTATGTACCCAAAGTTGCAAATCAGGAATGATAATTTAAACACATTTTACTGTTTAAGTGTAACATTTGCCTATGTGAGTTCTGTGATGTGATAAGAATAAATGTCAAGGCATGTAACAGTTAATTAGGGGTTCAAGTCCCCCATCATCTAAATTGTTCTCTGCAGTTATTTACTAAGCTACATTAATGTATTCCAACTACTATGCCATTTAGAAACTTTGGCTGAACTTTAAATTTATTATGGAAATGAATATGATCCTTTTTAGAGAAATCTAGTACGGAAGTGGCTTAATCAAATAAGCTAGTATTTAGTATGTTTTATGTCATGACCTCTTTTGAAAATCTTATCTTCTCCCTAGGGGAGAAAAACATACATATAGATGACATTTTGCATTTAATTTCAAGATGTTCAAAGGTCCCTGAAGCTCTTGGCTCCAGGTTAAGAACTCTTAATCAAATGAATAGAATATTTGATTATAAATCAGCAAACTTAGATTCTTAACTGACTTTAATCCTGATGACCTCTGATAAGTTATGTATTTTTGTGCATTAAAATCTTCATCTATAAACATGATTGCTAATACTGGTGATAATTTATTCCTTAATATAAAGGAGAATTTCTGGCTCTCTGGAGGCATATCACCATATAAATCCAAGACGATATTATTAAAAGTAACAATTAATAATGCCAATTTCATATATCCAAATATGTATTTGTTTTCTTCTTTTCTATATTAAAAGAATAAGCCTCAAACTAATTTTGTGTCTAAGTTTTCCATTCTTCTTGAGGCCTCCCTATGACTATCTAATTTTTTAAAAAAAATCTATTTTAGTATTGAACTGATATATAGGTGATTAGTACCATCCACACTTGATTAGCATTAATTGCCTCCTAAGTCTTGGTTTTAGACAAAATAAAATGCTGTGAAACTTTCACTAAATTGCCCTATGGTACTTCAATCAAAGGTTTCTTTTGGATCATTAAAAATGATAGACCTTGTTTAAAACTGAAATCATGTGATTATATTTAAGGAATTTCAAACTGATGGCAGACATTAGCATGACTTGAAATCATTTCATCTGAAATGCAGCCCTGCTGCGTTTGGTCTCAATTTTCTCATCTGTCTGATTTCAGACATGGGATGGCCATGGCCTTTCATGGTCTTGTGTGTAATTTAACATCTCCCTGGGATCATTCCATGTTGTCCACATCTTAGAAGACAGCTTTCTTGCTAAATTCACCACCTTAGCTACGTATCTTTATTGACTAAATCAGAGCAAGTAAAGATGAAAATTGGACCTTTTAATGCAACAATCATTAAGAATAATGAAAACCAGAAAAAGTTAGTGGAAATGGAGATCCTTTGTGGTAAGATGTGAATCAAGATTTGGCTGGGCTAACTGATCATTTTGGGGCAGTGAAATATCAACAATTGTAAATGGGAGGTTCAAATGTTGAAATCATCTTAATGAGCTATTAACAAATCCCCAGTGTTATAAAAATTGTTGGTAGATATGAAACTGTGGTTTAAGGGTGTGTGGGAATGACTCATTCTTCCTTTGTGGTTCTTGAAATGCTTCAGGCTCAATGGCAAACTGCCTGATTATTGTTGGACCTTTCTATATTTCATTTCAAATAAGGATAATAAACCACAAAGTAAAGACCATATTCTATAAACTTCCTCTGAATGAAAAACTGCCAACATATACTTTCCACTGCCATAACTACCCTGAAGTATATTAACAGTATTATTCTTTTTTATTGTGGAAAAAAAGGCAAAAGACAGTCTCATAATTTTTTCCTGATTTTTAATATGTTTATCAAACTTCAAACTATCTACTGTTTGAAACATAATGTCTTCAGAAAAGGAGAGTGGTACACTTGTCTAGTAGTATCAATATTTGGAATCACATGATTTATTAAAGAAATTATTTTGTTAAAAATTTCACAATATGAGAATGGGCATGTAGTCTCATATAATGTACAGCATGCTCATAATTCTAAGTTAGGTGAAGTAGACTATGTTTTTTCCTCATAACATTGATTATACCTATAACGTAATAGCTACTTGTGTTATAATTTGTTTAATATCTATTTCTTTCTCTTGTTAGTAAGATAAATGAAGATGTGATCATGTCCATTTCAACCTTGAATTTTCTAGAACTTAGTGTCAATCAAAAAGGAAATCAACAAGTATTTGTTGACTGTTACATGGATGAATGTTGAATTTTTCAAACTTTTCAGGTAAATTTCCATGGTACTAAGATTAAATGTAGTCTTTTAAAAAATTATATTAAAAAAATTAGTTAATCATATGGATCAAATTTATCCTTCTCAACAGTGTGCTCTGCCTACATAATCTTAACATGATATTAACATGTATACTGTCTATGAGATTTTCCTAGTGGACCTTGACCTTTTTAAGACTGTGCTCCTGATGTGGAGGGAAGTGTGTAAGTGACCTGTTGAAAAGCAGCCCTTTGCAGAGAGTCAGCATTCATTTGATGCATCTTATAAAATCTCCACTTTTACTGATGACTAGCTTTACTCTTGTGAAGACTGTTTCTGATGCTCCTCCTTCAACATTTTCAGCATTTACTGCTCTTTAATCTGTCGTAGTCTCTTACACGTTGATATCTATTTCACTGTGTATTGTCTTATCACTTTTGGGCTTTCTCTTCCTTCTATCAATATTGTTTGAACTGTCCACTAAGTTGGCTTATAGGGGCTCCTCATAGGGCTGAACTGAACTCTGACATAACCACACCCCAAAGGCTTTTCCAAGTGACTTCACTTTTTGTTATGTCCTGTGCTTCTTCTCACATGAATTGGCCTCTTGGACACCCCAGGCAGGCCTACTGTGGCATCACTCCACTCCATCTGGGCATGGACCCCAGGCATTTTTTAAACTTCATTTTTCATCAGGGGCAGTTGCCTCAATTTTCTTGAAACCCTTTTTTTTTTGTGAGGAAGATCAGCCCTGAGTTAACATCCATGCCAATCTTCCTCTTTTCGCTGAGGAAGACCGGCCCTGAGCTAACATCTATTGCCAATCCTTCTCCTTTTTTTTTTTTAACTTTTTCTCCCCAAGGCCCTGGTAGATAGTTGTACGTCATAGTTTCACATCCTTCTAGTTGCTGTATGTGGGACGCAGCCTCAGCATGGCCGGAGAAGCGGTGCGTCCGTGCGCGCCAGGGGTTCCGAACCCAGGCCGCCAGTAGGGGAGCCCGCGCACTTAACCGCTAAGCCACAGGGCCGGCCCCCCTTGAAACCCTTTTAATGTACCTTCCCCATTTAGTCCAGTGAGAATGATTTCTCCCCCTTTTCCAAATCCACCTTAATTTTAAAACATTTTCAAGTATAATGAATGTAAAAACGTTCACAAGTGGGGCTTGATAAAGACAGGGAGTTTTTCTTTTCCTGTGGTTTTTACACAATTATAAGAACAATGTTGTTTTATGAGTTCAAATTCTTAAGAACATAAAGACCGAAGATGAAGTAGTAATCGCCAACTAGTAAGTGATAGATTAAAAGCATATGAGAGGTTCTAAAGTGCCTTCACGGAAGTATAAAATAATGAACTATGGTGTTAGTGTAAAAAAAGTAAATTGCTGAAATTACGCTATTTTAATTCTGCCTTAGAAAGAGCTATCACAGTGAATCAGTAATGTTATGTTTCTTTTTTGTCTTTAGATGAATATGATGTTGTTTTTTTCAAAACCTTTCAGATGGTATAACAAAGAGGTTCATCCAACAGAAATTATCTGTAACTTTTTATCTGCAAAAGCAACAGAAAAGTGTAGTCTTTGGGGTAAAGAAATGCATCAAAAACTCCACTCGTATGTAGAAATGCAAGTCTTTCTGCAGAGAACATAATTGGAAGAGAGAGGTTGAGAGAGTAGAGAAACCATATCTATAAGAGGGTTCATCTTTCTGTCTTCCTTAGCTACCTTTTAGACTGATTTTTGAAGGTCCAAGATCTCTTTTAGCTAAGGAACTCCTTTTGAATGTCAGGACAAGCCTGAAGTTAGATGGGAATACCTCATGCCCTTTGGCAGTTCTGTCAACAGTGACCCCAATTTTTTGTACTAAAGTAATGTAAGGGCTATAATTTTAAATAACATCCTTATTTCTGACATTTAATGAAGCCAATACAAGCAATGTGTACAAATTACTTCGTGCCACGAATAATTTATTCTTCTCCTAAAATTGGATTAAGGACAGTCATAACTATATCTACATTAAATTTATTGTCTTTCCTGTTAGAGTGTATGATAGAAAGAGAACTTTTGAAATCTTGGGATATTAGAGTCCCTGATGTAGTCTCCTATCTCTGAGGTAGAGATCAAAGGAAATTTAAGAGGTCTTAATTTCCCACAATTTAAAATGGCATCATATCAGAGCATCTGTGAGAACTTTCATAAGCATCAATTTTGTAAGCTCTCCCCTCTCACTCCATACCTTTCCTTCATTCAAGGATCACATCCATACAACGGAATGACACTAGCTCTTCGCCTAATTACCTATTTAAGGAAAGAACACTCCTGATAAATCATTTCCTGCAATGATCTAGAGTTCTTTAAAAATATGTTGGTATTGAAGAAATTGGCTCAAAATTTTTTCATTTGCTCATATCATAGCATGACTTGAAATGTCCATAATTAATTTTCTCCACTAAGCATTTATTAAGCACTGACTATGTATCTAGTAATATGCTAAGGGAAAATTACAAAGGTGACCAGATACACTCTGGTTTAGAAGTTAGTGTATCAACTATGTCTAGTCATATTTCATTATAATTGTTATTAACTTGCTTTGAAATATTTGGAGTTTTATTCTCATACTTTTAATATTTACTTTTCAGTCTTCTTTCCCTAAGAAGTAACATTCCGTTAGTTATTGCAGAATAACTTTCACTTACATAATTTATATACATATTTAAAAAAAAATTTGCACAAGAAAGAATGTGTATGATATTATAGAGCAGCACAAGGGAAGAGACAGGAAGATTCTAGTGAATTATTTATTTCAACAAAACAACTCTTGCTAATATCCTCAGTTATGGTTAAAAGGTAAACACACGAATAAAAATATACAAATCTACACTACCCTTGACATGCATAAAAACCCCCTCCCTTCTTAGCTAATGTAATCTTAATCACCAATCATGTATTATTTTTAAAGTATTTATTCATATAATTTTGTTGAATGTAAAAATAACAAGTGATCCCAAATCACCAGTTGTGTTGGACATGAAAGAATTACTATTTTACCATATTGTCATTCAGATGAATCCTCTGAGATATTATTGATTTCTCATATCCAGTTGGCTCCATAAAATAGGTGCATCTAAATGTTCTATGTTGTCACATCACCTTGAAGGACTCCTTCACTCTTTACGAGCCTGAGGGTACCATATCACCTATCTACACTCGCTGGTTATTAGCCAGACTAAATGGAGAATTTGGTTTGTGATGATTGCTTTGAGAGACAAAAATATGATATTCCAGTACGTAATGTATATAAGCAAACAGAAAATGAGACAGGTTAAGCTGCAACTAGAAACATGCCATTTGGTTTGAAGGTATTCCATTAAATTTAGATAGTATGGTTGAGGGCAGGACTAGATTCATCTTTTAAGGCATTTAACTTCTGAGAAATTTGGCAAATCCAAATGTTGCAATTATCGGTTTCAGAACAATATCAATCTATCCTACTACCTTATTATCCTGGCCTTCATGAGGCTTAGGAAGTGCAAGATGTACATCTTACAAGCTTCTTAAGATAAGTTAAGGTAAATTTAGATTTTTTATCACAAATAACAATATCTGGAAATCAGTGTGATGCAAACAATTATGAATAAAATGTCAAAGTATTTTTAGAGAGGTTTCTTACAAGCGAATTCATTCTCTGGAAGTAAAATTTCTTCTAAGAAATTTATTCCCTTTGGTTATAGGAATTAGATATCTAAAATTATATCTGGCAAATTCCTATTTTTAACTGTAGAAAGCATGGTTTCTAAGAAAAAAATGCTTTATGATGAGTTATGATTACTTGTGGTTTTTTAGTGATATTATGAGCAATCTTCTGTTGATAAGTTTGGTCCAGGTCAAGTTTGGAAAACACATATTCCCACAAGAACAGCAAGGAGTTGATAGATTCTAAGCACTAAATATGATTATTGATGTCATGTTGGGATTTATTCATCTCACTTGAGTTTAGGGGATTTGTGGTGAGGAACTACATTTAAAAAAAGAAAATCCAAGAAGTCCTCTTTTAATTGTTGAAGGTACTGCCTGGCTTTATATAATTTAAATAAATAGCAACCGTGTTTATTTATTCTTTGATTGTATGCTCCACAACAATGTTCACAAAATCCTTTACTCCCTTTTGGTACGTATAACTGATTCAAGAGAATAGTGTATATATAGTTGCTGAGCCTCTTTATATTTCCCTTTTGATTTTAGAGCAAAATTTACATTTCTTGCTTTAGGGTAAATTGAGGCAACCGCTGGATCTGTATACAGTCCAGTTCTTTGGAGAATGTCTCAGTGACTTAGTCAACATTTTCCTCTAGTTGGGCGAGTCTAATGGTAGGTGTACAGACTTTTTCCATGAACTCCAAAATATCTTACCAAAAATGTTTCATGTTGCACTTTGCAAGGGTAAATGGAAGCTTTGCTGTGAAGGAACCATGCTCCTTGTTCATAGTAGGGTTTCCAAGAACGTTGTCATAATTTGAGAGGATTAACAATTTAAGGGAAATTTTTAGATAAAAAGAAAATATTATGAAATATGTCTTAGTTGATTATTGATTTTATACGGAAAACTATGGCACATAAAGCCATGTGCAACATATTATTGCAAAACACTTTGGGATGCAGAGGCATCATTCCAGAAATCTTCTGAATATAAGTAATTTTGCTAGGAGATAATCAATATCACTGGATGTTTCTGGGATTCATTCAAAGGACTCAAACTGACATACTCTTGAATCTTCACTCTGCATCTTCTAGGCTGTAGTGCAAGGAATTGATGGTTCTATGCTGAAAGGCAGAAGGACGGAGAATACATACCCAGTATTCTCCTGACTCATTGTCAAAAGCCAATGCTATATGGGTAATTATAATTAGAAAAATTTCCCCTTAATCTTTGAGCCACATAGTTGTTGTTCTTATACAAGATGAGTTTTGGGGAAGAAGCAATAAATGACAAATATAATAGGATTGAAGAACATCAGTGGAGGGCTTCATCTTAAGCTACTTAGTCAAGATTATCAGGTTGATTATTAGAATTCCACAAAAGAAGAATGTTATGAATGGATGGTGTAACTCTACCATACAAGAACAATGAGTTTTTTGTGAAATTTTATCTCTAAACAGTGAATTTTATTCTAGTGAGCTAGGCTTTTCTTTTTCCCGAACAATCATAAAATCTCATCAAAATCTTAGTTTTATGTTCAGTAGATGATAAGAGATAATTTTACAATGTTTGTCCTCTCAGATATATGGCACACTTTCCTTCTCAGTATCGTGTATTATTTTGTTTTCTACATTCTTATCTTTTTAGATTGGAAGTTATTTATGATATCAATTCTGATAAACTAGTTGACCTCAAAGTTTTCACATGATCCCAACTAATAATTTTAAATGTAGAGACCTCTCAGGTTCCAGATTGTGGGCTATAGAAAGTAATTACATACCAATGTTTCATTGTTTATTTCACTTTTCAAGTATTTTCTTTTTCTCTCATGTTTATCAATTTCTATTCTTATGGTAAAAAAAATTCACTTTAGAAAGTATAGGAAAATGCCATTCAGGGAAAAATCACTCTTTTTCTTCTTTAGCAAATTTTTTAAAATTTGTTTTACTGTTTCCTTTTCATTCTTTTTTTCCCCAAAGATGAACTGCTTTATTTTTGTTAACTGTGTTTTATTTATGTGGGCTTCATACATAAAGAATAGTTTTGCTGGGTCACCATCTTTCCTCCACAGCCCTTGTTCAATAAAGGGTTTAGCACTTGAACTGCTATCTTCCTCACTCCTCCTAACTGGGCCTTATTCTGGGTGATGTAAAGGATCTTGGAATTACTCATCTCTAGTGAATGTCACCTCTACTCTGCTTTAGCCTTGTACTTCTGCGGTCACACGTATGTCATCACCTCAATCTGCTCTAACGCTGAAATGTTATATAATTTAAGAATAACAATAATAAACCACTCTAGGGCCATAGCTTTCTTCTCTCATTCTCTTTCTTTCTCTCTCATTCATATTCCTCTCTTGTCCATTCACATTCTCTCCCTTTCTCTTTCACTCTTTCCCTCCCCTTATATTCTTCTTCTCACCTTTTCTCCCTCTTTCCCTCTCTCCATTGATATACTTCTGCTCTGTAACCTCATTGGGCACTCTGTACATTGGTCCTCTAATTTCGCCCTGTAAGCCCTCCTCTTCCTCCCCTTGACTTCCAAATCAATTTATATTTTATAACCCAAGAAAATTCTTTGTTGTTAGGGGCTGTTCTGTGCCTTGTAGGATGTTTAGAAGCATCCCTAACTTTTACCCACCAGATTCCATTAGTGGCCCCCTCTCAAGTTGTGACAATCAAAAAGGTCTCCAGACATAGTCAAATGTCCCTTGGGGAGCAAAATGACTTCTTATGAAAACTCATAACATCAATCATATTTTCTTGCCAATATCTTTATGTCTATCTACCCCTTGTCCATCTGTCATAATTGTCTGGAGACACACCAATCTGGAACAACCCAACAGTCTCTCATCTTTATTCCTATTGCTGGGTTTCAGAGTACTGCTTAAGAAAATCACACAGTGGTTTCCCACATCATTGCGGCCTAGCCGTCTTCCTTTGTTTCTCTAAGTTTCACTCTTCCATTCTCTATGGCACCCATTTCAATAGTTGTCGACTCTTTTTAGGATTCCCATTGTGCCTCTTTTGGCCCACCTTCTAATCTATGGGGAAAATAAAGCCTTCAGCAAATAGATCTCTCAAATTTCTGTCCCTGAACTTTAAAACATACTTGCCCATCATTTTATCTTTCTCTCCTGTTATAGAGGAAGAAGGATCCTTCCTCTTGCCCACTGATAGTTTCTCCATATGCCAACTCCAACCCTGACTCATCTCAAGACCCTTATGCTATGAATTACATAGTCAAAAACATTTAAGCAGTTTCAAACATCTCTGCACAACACAACTTCTCTTTCCGATTATTTACCTATTTCTGCCTGCTTCTTAATAGCTTAATTTATTTTGAAAAATTAAACTTTGTTATCACTATTTCAGTAATGTCCAGTCATTCCTCAAACAGCCTTAGTCTAGCTTGTACCTTAAGCTACTTCATATGAACCTCTTTAGCCAGTATCTTATTATTTTATACTTGATATCTTAGCAACATTTTGCTATTGTTAAATTGCTCAAAAGAATATTTGATATTTCTGCTCTTTCTTAAAGCACCATTTTCTACTTTTTTGACACAACAAATTCCTTGGTTTTCTTCCAATTCTCTAGACATTCTTTCTTAAAATCCTTTTAAGACTCTTCTTCCTTTACATGTTCATCTTCCTCAGGGTTCTACCTCCAGCTCTGCTCTCTTCTCACTGTGTATCATCTCCTTGGTAACCCTGTCCATTCCAACAGCTTAAGTTTTCATATAAATCTGCTGTCCAGACTTCTATCTTACATTTCAAAATCATATTTACACTTATATGCCCAGAACTGAACTAATCATCTTCCAACAAAAAGTGCTCAATATATTTAGAAAGTGTCTGTTATTTTCATGCACTGCATTAGGCACTGATACTATAATGGCAAATTTTTTTTTTTTTTAAAGGATAACTAGTGGGTCTAATGGAGAAAGAGACAATAAATTGAATAAATAAATCAGAAACAATAGAGATTATTATCATACCTTTAGTTATTTAATTTCACTTTTCCAATGCTGCACCAAAGTATAGGGTGAAACCTCTCAATCCTCATATTCGAATATTTAATCACTCCACCTACCAGTTCTTCACCCTGAATTCAGCTTGAGTGGGTCTGTTCCCATCTGCCCTGCTAACACTCTACTCCATGGGGGCTTCCTCTCTTTTCTGGATTGTTGTGTAGCAGCTTCTTAACTATTCCTTTCATTTCCAGTTTTACGCGCCTCTGAATCCGACTCCTCGCGCAGCCAGCATAGCAATTTGCTGAGCATTTACTATGTGTCAGGCATTTTGAAAGATTTTTCATTTGATCCTCACGACAACTTTATTTTTTAAGTATTGTTATTATCTGTGCTATATGGATAAGGAAACTGAGAAATAGAGGAAATATATTTCATGCCTAAGGCAAATCGTAGAGCTAGGATTTGAACCATAGAAGGACTGTAATGAAAATTTCTCACAGATCTCTCTTCTGCTTAAAAGCTGTCAACAACCATTCTTGCTATAAGGATAAAATATAAATTCCTTATCTATCATATAAGCATTTGCAGGATCCTGACCACACTTATGTCTCCACTTTTTGTCTTGAACCTGCCTTGATTAAAATCTGTAATTCAATCACAATGAACTTATTTCACATTGGAGTATGTGATAATTTTTCTCATTCAGGGAGTTCTGCTTTCGTTTGCTGGAAAAACCCCATTTTCCCTCAACCTGTACCATCCTGCTTTCATGCCCTGCTGCAGCATTCTTTCCTAGTCTTTATCTGACTCACTTCAACTCACTCTTCCAGAATCAACAATTTCAGACAAGCTCTCCAAACTCATACCGAGACTGCTCCCCCCCTTATTTTCCCCCTTCCCAGTACTTACTCATTGCCATGTCCTTGTCTGTTTAACTGTCTGAATCCCACATCTGAGTAAGTTTCCTGAGGGCAGACACCATGTACTTAATGTCAAAACTCTTGAAACAGTAACCACTCTGAAAACATTAGTTGGATTAATGGTTAACTTTTTCTACCCTTTGTTTTATCCTTGATGCACGTGAGATTTCTCATTTATTTATAATTTAATTTTGTGCATGTGGCAATCTAGCTCTAGGAGCAGATTTCTTCTTTATTTCAGATTTTTGGAATATAAGTAAAACTCTATGTTTTCATAAGTATATGGAAGTCTTATTGCAGCTCTTCAAATTTTACCTGATGATGTCCTTGACTTTTTTTGTTCCTATTTTAACATGTTTCATTTTTACTACACAAATTTTTGTAATACTTGAATAAGGTTACCATTCTTTGTCCTTCACATCTGTCAATTTTTCTCTCATTGTTTTTATCTCTTTCATTGTGTTAGCTGCATCCATATCTTCAATCCCACAGGTCTAATTTGATTTACACAGTTTCAATTGTATTCCATAAGTTCTCTTGTTCAGATTTAAATTTTTCTGTTAGAATTTAATTATTTAAATTCATATTTAAATCCAGATTTTGACACCCATCTTTCATTGCATTCTGGTGTCTTTTTACCTCAGTCTATTTTCTTCCTATTACTTTCGCCAAAAAGCAATATGAATATTTTCATGTTTCAGCAAGGTTAGGGCCCTCTGACCAAAGAGAACTAGAACTTGGGTTAATGGATAAGCCTTGGAAGTTAAAGATATCTGAAAAGATAGTGAAAACTCTGGGGAGATTTACCTCCCCAAAGTGTATAGTCCAAAGAGGGACAAAACCAGGAGACTTGGATAGATTCCAGGGGATGTAAAGTTGGAGACCTTTGTCTTGTAGTTCATCTAGAGATATTTATTTACATACCAAAGGGTAAGAATGCCGGGATCTTCCCCTTCTCTACCCAAGGAGAATTTGTTTATATTAGGGGGATTAGTTTCTCGTCTTTTCTCAGGAGGGAAGGATGTCAGCTGGACAGCATTATATTTACTCCCTGATTCCTCATTTCAGGTCTCTTCTCCTGTCGTGTGATGCCCATACATGCTAGCCTGTTCATATGGCTCTCACTGCATCACCCCAGAAGAGGGAGAGAAATTGGGGTGTAGGGAACTGATGCAGTTACTACTGTAAGTAATAATAAACTGCCTTGATCCAGAACCTCATGTTTGAATTCAAGATAATATAAATAAATATAGATATTAAAAACTTACCAACTCTCTGCTTCTTTCTCCTAGAGGTTAAATCAACTTGGATACTACTGAGGATGGTAAATAATTTTCTTACACTTTCTTTTGCTCTGTTTTTTCTGGCATCATTCTTCATACATGTAGAAAAGGGACATTTGAAAGGAGGGCAAACTGATTGGACTACTACATGAGTTCCAGCTACTGCAGGCTTTTCCTGGTTACCCTGAGAGCTGAGAATAAATTTCAGCCACTTGTAGTCTGTCTGCAACATCCAGGTGTGCCACTGTACACTGGTTGGTAATCTTGGCTGTAGAAAATTATTTCAGATATGTAATATTTATTTTTCCTTGTTTTGCAGAAATTTTATAGCCCATTTCATTGCTGTTATTGCTGTTTTTTTTGTTTGTTTGTTTGTTTGTTTTGCTCAGGAAGATTAGCCCTGAGCTAACATCTGTGCCAATCTTCCTTTATTTTATGTGCCACCACAGCGCGGCTGGTAAGTGGTATAGATCTGTGCCTGGGATCCAAACCTGCAAACCTGAGCTGCCGAAGCAGACCACACTGAACTTAACCACTAGGCCATGTGGCTGGCCCCATGTTATTGCTGTTTTTGTTTATGACAACAGATTATTGAAGAGATCCACCCAGACCAAGTGCTTGACCATGGACAGAATTATGCGTTCTCAGTCTACTGTCTACTATCCCTAGCTATAGTGCTGTACTGTGGATACATCTCCCAGAATGTACTGTACCACTAGTGGTCATCTCATTCTCCCTTGAATTTCTTCCTTTCTTATTTCTGTTATTTTCCTCCTTCCTTTCTTCCTCCTTCTTTCCTCCCTTCCCTCTTTTTATCCTCTGTCTCTGTTTTTCTCTGTGTGTGTCTCTGTCTCTCTCTTTCTTTCTTATTTCTTGTAGGGAAATATGAAGTTGAAGCTTATAAGGTTGGATGTTGAAGGAGAGACATTCAAGTTTGAGACAGGCAAGGATAGGACTCCATCTCCTTCAAAATCTGAGCATCTTACAAAAGGATGACTCTCCTGTATTTTAGATGAAATAGACTGAATGTTTCTAAGCTAGGCAAGAGAAAGTGGGGAGGCACATAGTAATTTTCCTCCTTTCATTCAGTTTTTTAACATTAGTAGAAAATAAAAACACAGAAAAGACATGTATATGTAGTTCTTCAAACATTCTTTTATTCCAGCAAAATTATCCTTCTATGAGTAATTGCCCTATTTATGGTTGTCCTCTATTCAAAATTACTTGCACCAGAAGGATACAGATGGACCTAAGTCCCACTAATATGGAGCTACAGGTTCTTAACATCTCAGTGTTTCAGATAATCCAAATTTTGGACATATTTAGGCTATATTGCCTGTCTAAGTACTTTGGTGGATAAATATTTCAAATTGGACATTCTACTTTGCCTAAAATTAAATAAAGACTGCTCTGATGCTTTGTGCAGCAAAGTTCTTGAGAGGTTTTAAAGAATTTCAAATTTGTCACAATTTATTTTGAAAGAACTCCAAATTGCACTTGAATTGTATCATAATTTTAAAAGTATTAAATGGAGTATTTAAAAATCAAAATGCAGTCTCATTACTTTTAAAATCTGTCATCATAAGATTAAGAGTAGAGACTTAAATGATTTTGCTTTGTGTTCCATTTAAATTTTATGAAGGTTTTAAATATCTTATTAGAATTGGGGAGGATAATCTATTAACAGAAAAAAAGAAGTTGCAATTACTTTATGGTGAGCATTCATTCCGACATGTTTATTAAGCACTCCTCTGGGAAAGGCAGTGTGCTAGTTATTCTGGTATATCAAAATAAACATGTAAAGTCAGAAAAGAAATATAATCTCAAAATTTTTATTATAAAACAACTTTGTACATATGTCTTTTTCTTAGTCTTAAAGTTTATTTGAGGAGACTAGACAAAGACACAGGAAGAATTTCTAACCATGGAAAGTCAAGTAGGAAATTCCAAGGCAGGATTTTGGCTGCTTTATAACTCATAATGAATTAATTGTTACGGGAAGAAGAGACCACTGTGGACCAAAGGTGTCAATGAAAGTTTTCCCGGAAGGGAATAGAAGAGAATTAGATTTGAATGGGCCGAGGGTGGAGGCAATCCAAAGAGGGAGTGAGACTGATGTGAGAAGAAGAGGATTGCTGTGGGTGTAGGAATAGGAGTGGGAATTGGGGCACAAATTGACCATGAATGAATGGATCTTGTTGGAAGTGACTAATGGATAGTGTTGGGTTCATGAAGCTGCCTCTGTTTTTACAGAAGATGAGCCCACGTTCCAAAGAAAGGAAAATATGAACTGGATGCATCTACCGTCTTCAGGGATCATGACTGCTGGAAAAAGGAAATTAAATTTTGCATTTGAACTTTTCTTCCATTTTCTACTTTAATGTGATGTTTATAAATCTCTCATCTTCTATTTGATTCTCTTGTCTGAAGTGTTTTCCTACTGAGTATATTCTTTTAATATTGAATCAATGAACCATTCCCAAAACCAGTTAAAAGTAAAAAAATAAAATTATAATCGAGGAGGAATGATTGGTTGAAGGGAGAATTAATAAGAGTATGTTAAATAATCCCAGAAAAGAGGGATTATAGAGGCCAAAAATATCTGAACAGCCTGAAATTCATAAACACTATTTCAGCATTTTGGTTTTTGTCGGTTTAAAATGTCTTTTGTAGATATTTGTCTCTAATTTTCCTGAAGTGTTAAATCTTTTTTTGTCATAGATATCTCTCCTTACTTTGTTTTTATATTTCATTATTTCATTCATCCCTCAATGCCTTAGTTTCTATTACCATAGCTTTTATTTTCTGAATTAGAAAAAAAATTAGTATTATCTACTGCTATAATTTCCTCCTATTTCCCCTTTGAATTCCTTGCGTATAAAGTATTTCGTAAACTTCTTTTTCTCTTATCATTTTATTTGCAATTTTTAAATGTTTATTCCTGGTGATTTTTTCCCATGGAGGAGTCAATTAAGTGAATATCTTTCTCTTAAAGGAAATTCTCTTATTTAACCTGAAAAAAAACTGTCTTCTAAAATACACAAATACATTAGAAAATTGTAAATATTATTGTACACATTCTCTTAATACTAAGAATGTGAGTATTATAATGAGAAGAGTTATGCACAGTCATATCTTATACATCTATTCTAGCAAATGCATATGTATTTGACTAATCCATTTCTCTCTTATCTTAAGCTTTTAGTCTCATGATTCTCAACTGAGGGCAAGGCCTGTTGCAAACAAGTATCCCCTTTTTAATAAATTAATGCTAAGCCCTCTTAGCTCTTGGGGGATGTAGTTTTATCAGAAAGGAAATTGGCCTTGTTTATTGCCTTTCTTTCTTTTGCTGCCGATTTCCATGCTTGTGAAAATGAGATACGGTAGGGACCAGGATTAAAACAAGGAGGACATTGGGCCCATTTCCTTCTCTGACTCTGCCAGGCTGATTGCACTCTTATAAGTAACCCTCCTGCTCTTCCAGACTTGAGCCTCTCCTGTGCAGAAAATTAGGACAACATCTGAGGAGGTCTAGGACAAGGACAACCGTCCACCAGGGACCAAGCTAAGACTGGTAAACCAATTTTCACTTGTGAACAATGCCAGAATTCAACCCATATGTCTCCCATGGTGAAGCACTGTAGTGCATCATTAACCCACTGTGCCACTTAGCAGCTTCTCTCTGCTTGCTGTCTTGTGAATTAACATCTCAGCTGCCACCACACCAGACCCTGGGTTTGTTTCTGCAAGGAGTGCTGCTGAATGAATAGCAGTTCTCTGTAACAAGTGTTCAGGGCGCAGCACTTGCAAAACTTCAACTGAAAGCAATAGCAATTTGCCATTCAGTCCCATCTTACCATCATCATTAGGTTGGGAAATCACAATTTGAAGGCTCATTGCAATGTGCTGTCAACCTGATATCTTGTAATTTTAATATGTCTGTGGTTAATAATTAATCGCTTTAACTCAGTAGGTGGGATCTGAATTCGGCTCCAAAAAAGAAATCTCTCTGAGCTGAAATATTCTTTGAGACTCCAACATCTTACGAAGTTCCCCCTCAATCAGCCTCCTTGCCTTCTTATTTAAATGATCTGCTATATAATGAAATCCGGATCAAAAGCTCCAACTTAAAATATACAACAAAAAGCTGCTTCTGGGTGAAGAGTTTGGATCCAAATCAAAACGTTTCTGCGCTCTGGCCATTATCACATGCGGTTAACTGCTGGGAAATACCGATGTTCAAAAGATATGGGGGGAAAAAGGGACCTGCTTTCTCACGCTGGTGTATGTGTGTCGACTTGATAAAAATGCAAGGCAGCATATGCAGAAATTGTGCGGAAACACCATTCACATGGTAATTCCTTTGTATTTGAATAATTTCTTTTCAGGTGGGGGATTGAATGCCAGACGCTGGGAGGATTTGAGCATCTCCCTGCCTGAAGTTCTTCCAGGACCATATTTTAGTGTCTGGTTCATTTTTTGATCAAAGAAAACCACTTTGTCAGGTCTTCAGAATGAAGGTGCTGCCCCTTGATTCTCTTGGATCACAAGCCACGATGTGGAAAAGTTTCTCACATTTTCTCTGGTGAATATTACTAACAATATAGCCAGGGTATGAACTCTCTATTTCTTCCTCTCAGCCAAAAGCTTTGGTTTAACACATTTAAGAAGTAGAAGGATATCTGGGTAGACTCCAGGACACCTACCATAAATCAAGCCAATGATAAATTTGAGTGATACCTGCCCTGGCAAGCTCCAACTATACTGGGCATTTCCATAATATTAGGTGCACTGTTGCTTGTTTTCACAATCTGTGCCTGCCTGGTGTTGAAATTCAGGAACTCGGAGCATTATTCTTTCAAGAAAAGCTTAACATTTATCAAGTCATTCTGGGAGTATACAAAATTCTTTAGAAAACCTGAAGCATATGGAAAACAAACAAAAAAAATGTATATGTAAAAGTCTGTGAGATATTACACCAAAGATGGCTTGAGGGCTTAGTCTCATATTCAGTTATGATCAGGTACTAGTGACTTGCTTGGAGCTCCAAATTGAGAAGGATGAAGAGGCTGTGATCAACCTCTGAAGATATAAATTCTTTGATAAATCAAAAATCTTTGGGCCTGCCCCGTGGCTTAGCGGTTGAGTGCACACCATCCGCTACTGGCAGCCGGGTTCGGATCCTGGGCGCACACCGACACACCGCTTCTCCCACCATACTGAGGCCGCGTCCCACATACAGCAACTAGAAGGATGTGCAACTATGACATACAACTATCTACTGGGGCTTTGGGGGAAAAAAGGAGGAGAATTGGCAATAGATGTTAGCTCGGAGCCAGTCTTCCTCAGCAAAAAGAGGAGGATTAGCATGGACGTTAGCTCAGGGCTGATCTTCTTCACAAAAAAAAAAAAAAAAGATTAGCAAAAAATAAAAAATAAAAATCTGCTTCTCAATTAAAAAAAGAAAATCTTTGTCATTTGGGCAGAAGGTAGGAATATCACATGTATGCCCTGCAGTCTCCACTCTGATCTTAGGAAACCACATATGATTGGACCTATGTTGAAGTGCATTTTACCAGTGCAGCTGGTAAAAACAACATTTCAAAGTTTAAATACATGTTAGTTTTTCTTAAATTCATCAATACCTCTTTTCAAACAAGTTTTCTCAGGTCCCAAAGACCCTTTAGGTGTAGCCGAATTGTTCTTTTTCTACAAGAAGTATCTTTATCACTATAGTCTTAAAGTGTAATCATACTAAAGTATTTGGATTTTTAAATGTTTCTATGTAAGGCTTTGAGGCTATTAATCGGGGGCTAACTTGCCAGCCAATAAAATATGCTACCAATAGGGCAATGGATATGTCTCCACTAGGGGCTCAAAATCAAAACTGTATTCTTCAACTGAAGACATGGTTAGTGGGATATAAGTGGTGAACTGGAGCTGGTTTATCCCAGCTTGTGAGAGCTAATTGTTAAATTCTCAGTACTCTTGTGAGCTGGTTGTTAAACAAAGCCTTTATTAAAAATTGAAATGCATAAACTTATAACTAAATAATTTTAAAATTCACCAATTCCTAATTATTTCACTACATTTTGTTATTATCTATGCTGTTGAAGTTATTTATGCCATTCATATCTATATGGTGAAAATAGTATAAAATAGTATGTTAAGGTGCATTTCTTTCCACCTCTGCACTCAATGATATCGCCTTGGTGGCTTGTTATTTGCATAGTGGGATGTCTACATCACAGAAATTGCAAACACTAAAGTAAGGGCATTATTTATTATGTTGATTGTCTAGACAATGGATCAACAAACTTTTCTGTAAAAGGTCATATAGTAAATATTTAAGGCTTGTCAGCTACATAGTTGGTCTCTGTTGCAACTACTCTACCTTGCCGTGGTGTGTGCTCATACACAATACATGAATAAGTGTGGCTGTGTTCCAATAAAACTATATTTACAAAACCAGGTGATCAGCCCACTGGCCATAGTTTGATCTAGACTAAATAAAGTAACAGAAGAGTGTTAATCATGAAGACGAAACTTTAAAATGGGCCATTTTTGTAGCCATTACATAGTGAATAGCACAAAATTTTGAGAAATTATTCTTTTAATATTCGAAAACTATTATCTCATTCAGTAAAGACACAAGTCAAAAAGACTCCAAAACAAATTGGAATAGCCTAACACTAGTAAAAGAAAAGAAATTTAGGAATCTTTAAATCTTTAAAAATAATGCAACAGATTGAAATGCATCAGATTTCTTTACATCAATGAGTTTGTAACAATATTAACATAAACATTGGTAGGCGACCTATGAGGATGCTAGCCAACCAATTCCTTATTTTGAAAACTTCCAAATAATAGAAAATAATCATGATTTTTTTTCCTAATCTTTTCTTCAGGGTGAGAAATTAGTTTATAAGGTGACATTTTACTCTATGGGATTATTTCAGCTAATAAATGAAAAAGAAATGGTAAAATTTCAAGATTTTTTGGCTCCTATTATATTAGTGGATCTAGGCAATTATTACAGAGGGCTGAAAACATAACAAAGAGAGAGACAGTTGATATTATGTAACTTCTGATTTGATTATATAATACCGCCTATGAGAACAAATTCCCCAATCAGACCTGAATATGATCAAACTACTAGATCTAGCTTTCAATTTATAAAAAATAAGAGGGACAGAAGAACATATTAAACTCACCATGATTATGCAACTAGCAAAATCCAGAGTATGGCAAACTCTATGAGATGAACAATATGGTTTCTTCAACAATAATAACCAAAGAAATTGTGAAGAAATATAATCAGATGGATAGAAAAACTATAGAATCAAAGATATTTGAAAAACAAGTCATTCAATTGCAAAGTTATGATCTTAATTGGATCCCAATTCAAGCAAACAAGTTGGGGAAATGTGAATGATGAGTGGATATTCAACGATGAAGAATTATTACTCCTATATTTTTGGTACAAGGATGGCATGTTTAAAAAACAAGTGTCTGTCATCTAGAGATATTGAAATGTTTAATGATTAAATAAAATGATATAGAGGGTGTAATATTTTATATATACATATCAATATATGTGTTGTTTTAAAATACTCAAAGAGAAGGAGCGCGTATAGTTAAATAATGGACAGTGATTGACCTTATATTGATAATTATTATAACTGGGTGACAGAGGCATAAGCATTTATTACACTATCTCCTCTACATTGTATATGTTTGAAATGTTCTATAATAAAACAGAAATAAATAGAACGCAGACTCTAATGCAATAGTTGAGCTAGGTTTCTTACAGTTCTCTGATCTTGAGAATAGATTTTCTTAAACTAGTGGCAACTTTTTCAATAATGTTCAAACCAGGTTGTTAGGCAGTCACGACACGTTTCTAGCTCATTCATTCTTCTACTTTCTTTAAAAACTATTTAATACCTTACCCTCTTGCCTCAAAACCTCCTTTCCCATGCTCACGCTCTACTTATAACATTTAGATCAATACAAAGAGAATTTCTATTGGTATCCATCACCATATCCCCCACCTACCAGACCCTGTATCCACACGCTCTTCCTTCCATGCTTCTATTTAAATACACTCCCTCAACTTGTGGACAAGACATCAACCACCTTATGTCTATTCAAGAGACACTTTTCCACCAATTCTCTCCTATATTGTTATTTCGCTTCTCTTCTCGACTATTTTTGTGCTATTATTTCTCTCATCTGAAACAAGAATTTTTCTTAACCATACTTCTGCTGCCAGCTACCATCACATTTCTTTGCTCTCCTTTACAGTCAAATTCTTCAGAAAAGATATCTCTATGTGGTGTCCCCAATTTCCACTTTTCCCATAGTTTCTTAAGTCTACTCAAGTTGGGCTTTTGCCCCCCCTACTCCACCAAAAAATGATATTGTTGAGCTTACCCATGACCTTCACACTACTAGACTAATGGTCAGTTTTTGGTTCTCATATTACTTGACCTCATGGTACAATTGGATAGTATTGATCACTCTATCTTCCTTGATCTCATGGCCTCGTTTGGCTTCTAAGTCATCACACAGTCTGCTTTTTCCTCTCACATCGCTCATTACTCTTCTCTAGTCTCCTTTGCTGGTTTCTCCTCATCTCTTTGATGCTCATTGCTGTGCTCCTGGGCTCAATCCTTGATGTTCTTATTCTTTACTTACATTCACTCCCTTGAAGATCTCATCCAAGTACATGGCTTAAATACTGCCCACACACTGATAACACCCAAATTTATATCTTTAGCCCAATCTCTATAGAAAACTCCAGAAGACTTTATCCAGCTGTTTGCCTCAAATTTGTTCTAGGATGTCAAATAGAATCTCAAATTTAGTATGTCCAATAATGAACTCCCATTATCTGTGCCTTCTGAACTGCACCACACACTGCATTCTCCAACACGGATGATGACAACTACATTCTAGTTGTTCAATTCAAAACCCATGAAGTCATCTCACAGCCCACATCTAATCCATCAGGAAATTCTGTTGTGTCTGCCTTTAATATATATCCTGGATAGGACCGTTTCCCACCACCTCCATGGCTATCTCTGTGGTTTGAGTTGCTAGTATTTCTCATCTGAATTA
This sequence comes from Diceros bicornis minor, assembly GCF_020826845.1. Lineage (NCBI taxonomy): Eukaryota > Metazoa > Chordata > Mammalia > Perissodactyla > Rhinocerotidae > Diceros > Diceros bicornis. Next base: position 13,641,059 of record NC_080761.1, read on the forward strand.
CTGCAATACTTCCCTCAACTAGGTTCCCTGCTTCCACTCTTCTTCGCCAGCAGTCTCTTCTCAACACAACAGCCCAAGTGCTCTTTTGAAAATGTGAGTCATATCATACCACTCCTCTGCTCTACATCCAGCAATGGCTCCCATTTTACTTAGACAAAAAGTCGGAGTTCTTAAATATGCTTAATGGCCCTGTGTGATATGCCCTGCAAACACCACTGTAACCACTCTGACCTCATCCCCTACTTGTTTTTCACTCACTCAGCAGTCCCAAGAACCCCTAACCTCCTTGTAATTGCTATTTTCATTTCCATTCTTCTATTATCCTAGCTATTCCTTCCACCTGAGAAGTTCTTTCCCTAAATATGTTCATTTGGATAACTTCAGCGTGTCTTTAAAATCTTTGCATAAATTTCACTTTTTCCATAAAGTCTGGCCTGCCCCCTCTGTTTTACACTGCAACCTGCATCCTGCTTTTCCAAACCTACACTCTTGATCTCCCATTCTCTGTTTTCCTTTTTCGTGTACACAGCATTTATCATTTCCTTGCCTGTTCTACAGCTTCTGATTATGTTTATTGTTTCTGTTTCCCCACTAAAATATGGCAAAAAATCCCTTTTTGTCTGTTTTCTTGCCTTATTTATCCTAAAAGCCTAAAGTGTCCCACACACAGTAGATAATCCACAATCATCTGTTGGATTGAGTTTTAAAGTAGAAATATCCAATCACAATTCAATAGTTGTGTCCTTTTCATGTAGTCATCTTTATAGCAGTCATCCAAATAAGAAGATAATTAAAAAATTAATCTAAATTTCGTTGAGGAATTTGTTATGCCTTTTCCTAGCAAAATTAAGTTTCTAAAGTAAGAATTTATTCATTTATTAAAAATTTGTATTTCCTGTGTACATAGTGGTTGGGAGTCAGGAAATTATTAAATTGTTGGGGAAGATTTGACTACAGAAAAATTATTTGTTGCAGGTATTTGAGAAGCAACAATAATGGAGAATATCTTTATGATGTTCTTCAAAATAAGAGAGTTAGAGACTGAACTAGAGAAACAAGGACAGAACGAATCTCTAAAGTCATTTCATCTGTCATCTCCACGTTTTCTTGAGAAACCTCTGATTGCAATAGTCTTCAATGACTCAAGGGTTAGAAGTTCTAACACTTTTTCCTGTAAGATTATGTTATATTTATAGAAAGTCATTAATGTAGTTTGAAAGCTCTCTTTAAACTCTTTACATTAGTTATCTGGAAAATCCTATTTATTCCTTGATTACCTATTGCAAAAAGAATAAGATCTCACTGGGAAATGTTTTTTGACTCTAAATAGGATTGCATTAAACTTACATGCAGGAGTTATTTGCTATTCTAAATGATGAGTGAAGTTGATTGTTTCAAGGTACTATCTCTCCATATCTGAAAATGGAGGCTGATAATAGTACTTTAAAAATTTTAATAAAAATTCTTCTACTTGTATTTCTTTAGTGGGATATTTTCCCTTTAGCCTCCTGGTAAAATATGGGATTATCATCAACATTTGCTATCTCTTTGGAATACTGGTCAGACAAGTTCTAAACAGGATAACCATGTTTAACCATGTATAATTAAATCTTATGCACTGTGAAAGATTTGTTGGATACCAAGCTACTTAGCAAGCATGTGGTTAGCCAAGTTGAGTCATAAGTGAAGATGCTGTTTGGTAACCACTGGGGCATTGCGGTCTGGGGATGGTGGTTCTGGCTTTGGCTCTCCATTCCTAATCTCTTGGAGAAGAAGTGTTTACATTCCATGATTATACTTTCAGCTCTACACCAAGTTGTGGCTTACATTTTAAATTTCAATGTCTTCTGGAATACTGTTGGTTTATCTTTTTCAAGATTTGCCTTGAGAGCCCTGGGTTTTATTGCCAATTAGATAGATTTCTTAAACCATAGTCTGAAGGGAAAGAAAAAATTCTAAAAACATTAACCATAACAAATAGGTTTTATAAAAGTTTTAAATCCCACTATAGTTAATCAGTTTGAACAAGACATTTAGGCTGTAGATAGCATTTAAAAGTAAACAGAGCTTTATACAAAGTGACAGAATTGCATTTTCTGCTTTTGAGTGTGAGAAAATTAATGTACCAAAAAAGTGCCTACTATTTAAAGACATCTTGCTCCAGACATATTTAACAACTGAGATTTGCAGTGGGTAGACCACTGAAGTGTCTCGTCATTAAATTATGTACCGTACATTAGAAACAGATGTACTCCTGGAAGTCTTGCATAACAACATTGTTTTGCAATTTTCCAATTAAGACATTGCTAAAACTGAAAACAGAACTGAACTAAGAGGTCAACTATCTTACGTTAATCATGGAGAAGGAGGGTGGTGAGTTTCGAGAAGGCCTTGTGGTTTTCATTGGCAGTGTGATATAAATTTGAAATGCTAATCCTTTACCGTGTTTTCTTTTAATATCTAAGGAATTCACAAAATTATTCATTTTCAATATCACTCAAGCTTTAAAGTATTTAGATTTTAAGGAATCAACGTCATAAGCCACTTTTGCATATTGAGTCACAAGAGAAATCTTACAAAATAAATAAAAAAATAGCAGTGGAAAAAAGTTATACCCATTCTTTCTAATCAGTGGAAAAAGTAGCTATATAACTCTCTGGAAATGAACTGTGGAAAACAATATTTAAAAGAAAGTGAAATTTCAATGACGCATATTTATTGAGAGGGGATTGAACAAAATAAGTGTATAAAAAGAGAAAAGGTTATTGCCCTGGGTGCTATGGTTGTGGTTCACATTAGACCTGAGGTGCTGTTATTATAAATTCTATTTTATTAACCATAAAAATAGTCTGCTGGTATTTTGCAAAAAATAGTTGAATAAAATTTTAATTTACTATTGAGCTGCTTCATCTCTGTAACTTCCTTATTGAGAAATTTTATATTCTGATTACTTCAGGAAAAATGGATATTCAGGGGGCCGGCCCAGTGCCACAAGTGGTTAAGTGCACGCGCTCCACTGCGGTGGCCTGGGGTTCACTGGTTCTGATTCCGGGCGCGCACTGATGCACCACTTGTTAAGCCTTGCTGTGGCAGCATCCCGTATAAAGTAGAGGAAGATGGGCATGGATGTTAGCCCTGGGCCAGTCTTCCTCAGCAAAAAAGAGGAGGATTGGCAACAGATGTTAGCTCAGGGCTGGTTTTCCTCACAAAAACAAAACAAAACAAAACAAAATGGATACTCAGCTGCTGACCAGGATGTAGAACGTGACTTAGTATTGTGTGGAGCTAAAAAGTCATCAAAGCTGCAGTTTAAAATTCATGGACCACTTCTTCTGGAAGAATTTTAAAATAGAAGGGAGACCAAAGCTATAAACATGCATCAACATATTCCTTCACATGATATATTTTCCATGGAAATTAATTTGGGAAAGGTTCTCAAATTCCGGTGATATGCATGGGAATTCTTTGTTGAAGACTTACTGCCCTCAAAAACATTGGTAGTCACAACTTATTAAAAGAGTCAGACTTTGCTAGACAAATAAAATTGAAAAAAATTTTTGCAAATTTTATTTGACAAAATATTATGCACTGGAGGCTTCTACATGAAATGAAATGTGTTTTAAAAATTAACAAACCAAGCAAACATTTTCCTGAATCAAGGGGAATAAAAGCTGCAAATTGTCCTCATCTCTGGTTGCCATTCTCAAATAGAAAACAAGAAAAATCATTTTTTCCTATTTTTTCAACCATGGGCCACATGGCCTTTCCCTGCCATCTGTTTATTTTCATATGAATTTCTTCACTAGGAATTTTCTATTAACAAAAACAAATCTTCTGCAATTGTTCTATACCCAAAGTTAAGGTTCTCATGCCTAGATATGTGCATTTGCATTCTAAAGAGATAAATACACAAAGACACCACTTTTCACTACAAGGTTGATAATTTTCAAAGTGGCCCCAGATGACTGAGTCTTCCTTAGCTACTGTTCAATTGTAAACCTTTGAGCAAGAAAGATTTCCTTCACTAACTTCTTCTTCCTTACAAACACAGGTTAGAACAGTGTAAGCCTAGTGAAAATCTCCCAGATTATATTTCACTAATCTTAGCTTTGAAATAATGTCAAATGAAAAAGTTTATCCATTCAGTTAGTTTAAATTTTTAGTTTATAGTTTGTAATTGTCTCAGTTTGTTTGGATGACTGCAGTTTTATAAGGTAGAAATACTGTTATACATGAGTTGAGGTTTTATGGGAGGAAAAACATACATAATAATATGAAAGACAGACACGTGTTTAAAGTATTGTCATTTGTTTTACATGAATTAGAGAAGGATGATACAACTTCATGTTTTGAAGTCATCAGTCTTATGAATTATTTTATAAATAATATAGTTGAAATAATACCTTAGACTTATTTTTCCAGTACTTTCTTCCCTGCGATCTTTAAATGCAGGCATATATTAGGGGAAACCAAATTTTTAAATTTTCAAGTTATATAGACTTCATGCACCAGAAAGAGATTTGTAGGGATTTTTTTTTTCTTTTTTTGTTTCCACAAATCTTTTGAGTATTTATTTATATCTTTGTTTGTTTAGAGAGAGCTCTAAGCCCATATTTTTTTGTAGAAACTGGAAATTGTGGTTTGATAAGTGTAAACAACATCAAAAACTAAAGTATGTTCTGGATTTGGATCAAATCCCCAAGCCCACGAGACTGAGTAGCTTCTCACATTGGCAAAATGTGTTCCCATTGAACAAAGATGAAAAACAGGCCAACAAGTAGTTTTAAAATTTTGCCAGATATTTACATATGAATCAAACACAATCTCTCTTTAAATTGTACTTAATATAGGAAGCATAGCCATGTTTGATTTCAAACTTAATTGGTATTTGATGCAATCTTTGGCTGTTCATGATTAAAATCTTACAGAAAGCCCACCTTTGATGAGCAATCTAATATTTGTGGTCTTAGTTGGTAAACTATGCCAATTCCATGAAAATCATATTATCATAGTTAGATCTAGGCTAACTACATAGAGCTCTTTCTTTACCTATAATTACATAATTAGATTATTTTTATCTTAAAGCATACTTTAAGGAACATTTTCTCTATGGTATATTATTAAAGAATCATGTCTTCTTAAAGTCTCTTTGTAAGCCAAGAAATCCACATGTTATGCATTATAGAAAAAAAGTTTTCGTGAAATTTCTGCCCAGCTTTGAACCAAGGTCCGGGAACTGAATTACAGACTGTCAGTGATATTTAGAGAGTGAAGGGAACACAGTTGCAAAGCAAACTTTACTAAGATAATTGATAGACAAGATAATGGATGTTAAAAAAATGTTATTACTCTCAATGCCAATCCTGTCTCTCTCAAGAGATAAAGAATTAAACATTTGAGATAAGATTAAAAAACTATGCTCTCTATACAGGGACTCCATCTGCTATGGTGGGCTGAGGACAGGAGGCGGTCTTGATCTGTAATAAGTCTATTTTGTCTCTCTATTTGGTTATTAATACGTATGTTATCTTTCATCCTCGTCCTCTATTTTATGTATGCCAAAGAGGTAGTGTAAATACATGAATAACAAACAAAGTAGGAATACAGGGTTTGGTAGCTATGACTAAAAATTCTGGTAAATTGCTTATATTTCTCTGTTTTTCCTTCATTATACTAGAAATGTCAATTTGCCTACCTCATGCTTGATACAGTAAAAATGAGTAACAAAGCTATGGCTCATAGTAAGGTCAGAATGCCTAGGGAAACAGAAACATGTGATATGCTAACCCCACTCAACCAAAGGGACAACATTAATGAATGGCAAATGGTAAATGGTTTTGATAACATTTATTTTATTTTCTGTGGACCTGGTAGATAAAAATTGAGCTTGAAAAAAGAAAGCTACTCTTAAGGCTGAAAGATACAAAGAATCAAACATGGAAGAATGCTTATTTCAAGTCTTTTCTGAATCTACCTGAGTCTGAATTTCTTAGCTGTTTTTTACCACATGCTACCTTATGCAGATCTGCAATGGATCCTTGAACTGAGAAGAGTGTTATTTGTCCTTTCACTCTTCCCAGTATCCAAACCCATTGACAACACAGCTGAGAGTAAGGTATTAAATTTGTTTTTAGTTCTGGCTGCAATGTTACAGCTCTTTGGAATTTCTTACAAGGCTCTTCTTCAGGTTGGGATTCTACTCTGAGCAAGGATAAATTGCAATAAGTTTCAGTTCCCTATATCTAAAGTACAAGATCACTGTTTTGTCACTGTTGTATCTTGACATGATACATTATATCATTGATACGATGTTTTTCTACCATTAGTAAATTACCTTTTGCCAGCTTTATTGTTTTTCCATGATACTGAACACTGAGCAGACATTCAGTTACACAACAAAAGCATCCTAGGCAAACTGGATTTGGTTATTAGTCTTTTAAGGTTTGTGGGTTCATGATGGAAATTTGCCTATCCCCATTCCAACAACGTAGAGCTGTATATCAATTATTAAAAAAATTAGTTCTCATCACTGAACTAAAAATTTTGAAGAAGACACAGTACCTGTTTTTAAATAGTTTACTATGCATTATACTTCATTTGGGATTGTATAAACCTTGGCATAGGTACTGGATATGGAAGCGGAGGTGTGGTGATGTGCTTCAATAATAGTTCTCCGCAGTCATTATGTATGTGCCAGCTAATAGATAGAAAAAAATCCTGAAATGCTCTGAATCTTACACATACACATTTTTCTGTGTGCAATAACTGATATAAAATGGAATAGTTTAGGTGTTTTTGCTTTTATATTTTTCCTCATAGCATTGAATAGGAAGCCTAAAAAATGAATAGTACCTTCTATTTGCTTTCAGGGAAAGGGATGACTTGGTGAAATTTGGCCTATTCCATAAACTTTTAAACAAAAAAAGAGATATCCCAAAATGGGAAATAGATAAATTTGTATTTTAAAAAAGAAAGAAAGGCATATATATTTCTAGGATTCTCCAATTTCTAAGAAAAACAAGGAGAAATGCTCTAATTGTTGATAGGTAGCTAACTCTGGAGTTCTTCTACTATGTACAAATCATATAAAACAGATTAATATTGGATAATTATTTTGATAATTTCATCGAGAAAGACAAACATTATTGATATTTGGACAGTAAATAAAAATGGTTTGGAAACAAGGATTATCTTTATTTATTTATTTTTTTTTTTTGTGAGGAGGACTAGCCCTGAGCTAACATCTGATGCCAATCCTCCCCTTTTTTCTTGAGGAAGAGTGGCTCTGGGCTAACATCCATGCCCATCTTCCTCTACTTTATATGTCACCCTGCCACAGCATGGCTTAGCAAGCAGTGTGTCGGTGCTCACCCGGGCCACCGAAGCAGAGCATGCACACTTAACAGCTTGTGCCACTGGGCCGGCCCCTCTTTATCGTTAATAACAATTACCAGACAATTCCAGTTTCCAAATAACGTTTTCTTAAATTGATAGAATGGACACACATCTAGATGTTTATTATGAATGAGGTCAGAGATACCTTCCTAGGCCCATGGAAAACTAACTGCTGTAGGAATAGGCCATACCTAGAAACCAGAAGAAAATATATGCCATAAGAGTGTTCAGACATTGCACTTCTGACAGCACAGGATGGTGATCCCTAAGAGAAGAAAATACATGAAGTGGCCACTACCATTACCCCAGATTAATGATTGGTGGCACAGCACAGGGATGGGAAACCCAAACAGAGCCATGTGGTCATACAGAGTTAGGGAAGTAGAGAGGAGAGCTCTGGAAGGCTGTAGTGGAATGAACTTGTGGGGCAGAATATGAGAGTGGAGGGAGCTGCATAATGAGAAAGGTCCAAACAACTGTAGAAGAGTCACTTTGAGTCTTTGGCTGAGTACTGATCTACACAAAGATTGGGTGAAATTCCATGAAGTTGGAGAAAGAATACAGGAACGCCAAGGGGTAAAGAATTTTTGGAGTTCACATGGGATGGGAATAAGTTATATTCTTAAAAGCCAGGGGGGAGAGACCTGATGATACATGAGGGAATTGGGTAGAATACTTAGAGACATCAGTCCTTAGTAATTAAGGCATATTAGTCTTAAAGTCAAGGTTCCTCTGGACACATTAACAAAATTTACAAGGAAGACTTGAAAGGATCAATATGACCCACATGTAACTTAAGTGTCTGCCAGATCAAAGCACAATGCTCTTTAAAGGAATGCAAAAAAATCCTTCACTGAACAATAAGAAACGCACAGTGTTCAGCATCCCGTCAAAAATTACTAGGCAAGCAAGCATAAAAACATAAACTTTCATCAGGAGAAAAATAACGCAATAGAAACAAATGCATAAATAAAACACATAAAGGAATTAACAGACAAAAACCTTAAAAAAGTTGCAATCACTTTCAGTTTCTGGTCTAACATGTAAAAATCTTGAAAGTTGTCATTCAGTCTTCACAAAAAGAAAAAAAAAAAAGATGAATAAACGAAAAATCAAAAATTCTTTTTAGATACATCAGAGAATTGAGGTCATAGGGCAAAACAAACTGCTACCCCAATAACTGGAGAGAGAGTCATATACCAAAAATCACAGCTTTTTTTAAAACCAGGAGCAAAAGTCCAAGAATAGAAGCCTGCTGCTGAAGCCAGCACTGGTGGGAACACTCAAACTGAAATTGGTAGGTTGCTGAAGGCTCAGTTTGGACTAGCTTGCGAGTTAGAAACTCCATGTGGGCCCAGGCTTACAAGGTACCCCCCGCTCATGAGAATTTTACCTCTGGTAGTCCCACCAGGTTCTCAGGATAAAAATCAGAGAAAAATTCCCTCATGACCCCCACGGTGGGAGGGGAAAGTAAGCATTTTGAAATATTTCCAGAGCATTCTATTCTCCTTAACAAAGGAACGCTCTCAAAAGAAACCATTTTACCAGAGCCTAACTGACTTGGGTTTCACTAGAGCCTTACTGACTTAGGGGAAAGGAAACATCAAACTCTAGCCCCATCCAGCCTTTGATGTGAAGAAAGGGAAATACCCAACTTCAGAACTCCCTAGCCATTCTGTCTCACCCAAGATGAAGAAAATAGAAAAAGAGCAAATTAAACCCAAAGTAAGAAGAAGAAAAGTAACAATAAAAATTAAAGTAGAAATCAATGAAATTTAAAACATGAAATCAATAGAGAAAACCAACAAAACCAAAGGCTGACTCTTTGAAAATATCAATAAAATTGATAAACTTCTAGCCACGTTAACTAAGAAAAATAGTGAAAACACACATTTACTAATATCAGAAAAAAAAAGAGGTCATCACAGGGGCTGGCCCAGTGCCGTAGTGGTTAAGTTCATGCATTCCACTTTGGCGGCCTGAGGTTTGCAGGTTCGGACCCTGGGTGCAGACCTACATACCACACATCAAGCCATGCTGTGGCAGCATCCCACATACAAAATAGAGGAAGATGGGCACAGATGTTAGCTCAGGGCTAATCTTCCTTAAGCAAAAAGAGATGGGCAATGGATGTTAGCTTAGGGCCAATCTTCTTCATAAAAGAAAAAAAGAGGCCATCACTATGTATCTCATGTACTGTTGAAAAGATAATAAAGGAACACTATAAACAACTTGTTGTTCACAAATTTGGTAACCTAGATAAAATGGACCAATTCTTTGGAAGACACCATGTACCAAAATTCATGCATGGAGAAATAGATCATCTGAATAGGCTTGTACCTACTAAAGAAATTGAATCATTATTAATAAACTACCAAAGCAGGAAACACCAAGCCCAGATGACTTCACTGGTGAATTCTACCAAATATTTAAGAAAGAAATTTTATCACTTCTCTAAAATATCTTCCAGAAAATAGAAGCAGTGGGAATATTCCCTAACTCATTCTATGAAACCAGCAATACCTTAATACCAAAACCAGGCAAAGATGTTACAAGAAAGGAATAAAAATCAGACAAAAATCTCTCATAAACATATATGTAAAAACACTAAAAAAAAAAAATAGCAAATCAAATCCAACAATGTATAGAAATAATTATGAACATAACCAAGTGGGAATTGTTCCTGATATGCATGACTAGTTCAACATTAAAAAATAAATTAATGTGATCCATCACGTCAACAAGCTAAAAAAGGCAAATTATATTATTATATCAAAAGATGTGAAAAAGCATTTGACAAAATCTAACACTCATTCTTGATAAAAACTCTCAACAAACTAGGAGTAGAGGAAAACTTCCTCAACTTAATACAGATCATCTACATAAAACCTACAGCTAACATCATACTCAATAGAGAGAAACTAGAATCATTCCTGCTAATTTCAGGAAAAAGACAAAGATATCCCCCCTCACCACTCCTATTCAGTATCATACTGGAAGTCATTGCTAGTGAAATAACACAAGAAAAGCAAATAAATAGTATACAGATAGGAAAAGAAGAAATAAAACTGTCTTTGTTCACAGAAAACATTGTTGTCTATGTAGAAAATCCCCAAGAATTGACAAAAATACTCCAGGAACTAAAATGTGACTATAGCAAGATTGCAGGATACAAGATTAATATACAAAAGTCTATTGTTTTCTTATTTAGCAACAATGAATAAATGTAATTTGAAATTAAAAACAAGGTACCATTTAAATTAGCAACTAAAAATGAAATACTTAGATATAAATCTAAAGTAAGTATAAGATCTATAGAAGGAAGACAACAAAACTCTGATGAAGAAAATCAAAGAATAACTAAATAAATGCAGAGATAGTCCATGTTAATTAATGGGAATACTCAATACTGTCAAAACGTCACTCCTTCCCAACTTGATCTATAGATTCAGTGCAATCCCAACCAAAATCCCTAAAAATTATTTTGCCAATATTGACAAACTGATCTAAAGTTTATATGGGGAGGCAGAAGACCCAGAATAGCCAACACAATATTGAAGGAGAACAAAGTTGGAGGAATGATGCTGCCCAACTTCAAGACTTACTAGAAAGCTACACTAATCAAGACCATGGTATTGGTGAAAGAATAGAAAATTGATCAGTGGACCAGCATAGAGCACCTGGAAATAGGCCCACATAAATATAGTCAACTTATCTTTGACAAAGGGACAAAGACAATATAAAGGAACAAAGATAGTCTTTCAACAAACAGTGCTGAAGCAACTGGACAACCACATGGTGGGAAAAAAAAGAATCAAAATGAAAGTAGATTTCCTGTCAGAAACTATAAAGACAATGGCATAAGATCTTTAAGATGCTAAAAGAAAAAATAATTCTCAACCTAAAATTATACACTTACCACAAAACCTTTAAAAAAAGAAGGCAAAATATGTTTTTAAAGATTTTATTTACCTATTTTTTCCCCCCAAAGCCCCAGCAGATAGTTGCGTGTCACAGCTGCACATCCCTCCAGCCGCCGCATGTGGGACGCGGCCCCAGCATGGCCAGAGAAGCAGCGCGTCGGTGCGAGCCCGGGATCCGAACCCGGGTCGCCAGCAGCGGAGCGCACCCACTCAACCACTAAGCCACGAGGCCGGCCCCAAAATATGTTTTTAGACCAACAAAATTTGTGAGAATTCAAAATATTCACCCTAAAAGTAATGCTTAAAGAAAATTTTCAGACAGAAATTTTTTGGTCCCACATGTATATTTGAATCTGCAAAAGAAGTAAGCATGCTGAAAACAGAAAATATGTGGGTAAATGTAAAAGACATGTTTTCTCACTTTTAAAACTTTCTGTAGAAGATAATTTCCTTTTCAACATTAATAAATACACTTAATATTTATTATTAAAAAATAGTAATGCATGGTGATGTTTATAGCAGTAGTAGAAGTAAAATGTATGACAACAGCACAAAGAGGAAAAGTGGATATGGAGATAAACTCTTATAAGGTTCTTACACTATATTTGAAGGGATAATATCTTAACCTAGACTCTGATAAGTTACACGTTTATGGTAAATTCTAGAGCAACCGGTAAGAATAAAACAATGAAGTATAGCTAACAGTAAAGATACAGTAGAATTGGGGCCAGCCCAGTGGCGTAGCGGTTAAGTTCACACATTCTGCTTTGGCAGCCCAGGTTCACCGATTTGGATCCTGGGCACGGACTACTCACTGCTCATCAAGCCATGCTGAGGTGGCATTCCATATAGAAGAACTAGAATGATCTACAGTTAGGATATACAACTGTGTACTGGGGCTTTGGGGAGAAAAAAGAAAAAGAGGAAGATTGGTAACAGATGTTAGCTCAGGGCCAATCTTCCTCAAAAAAAAAAAAAAGATACAATAAAATCATAAAATTAATCTTCCTAACATGTTAATATAAAAAATGCAGAAATATTGGAGAAAAGTAAACAAAGAACAGATGGAACAAATAGAAAACAGCAAGATGATTGATTTAACTTCAACATTATTGATAGCCACATTGAATATATTGTGCTGACCGATATTATAGTCACATTTGGTTATTAGGCACATGATAAGTGGCTAGGCCAAACTGAAATGTGATGTAAGTATATAACACACTGGATTTCAAAGACTTAGTATCAGTAAAAATAATGCAAAACATTTCACTAATATATTTTTCCATTGATTGTATGTTTAAATAATAATATTTTGGATATATATGGATAAATAAAATAATGTATGGAAATAATACTTCAGCCATTTTTTTCCAATTTCACTGATAAATAATTGACATTCATTACTGTATAAATTTAAAGCATACAGCATGATGGTTTGATTTACATATATTGTGAAATGATTACCACAGTAGGTTCAGCTAACATCCATCTTCTCATATAGATACAATATAAAGAAAAGAAAGAAAAAAATACAAAAGATTTTCTCCTTGTATTGAGAATTTATGGGATTTACTTTTTTAATAACTTTCTTATATGTCATACAGCAGTGTTAGTTACAGTCGTCGTTGTACGTCTCCAGTATTATTTACCTTATAACTGGAAGATTTGTTCATTTTGACCACCTTCCTCCACCCACCCTCCACCTCTGGTACCACAAGTCTAATCTCTTTTTCTATGAGTTTTTTTGTTGTTCTTGTTGTTTTTTTTAGGTTCCACATACAAGTGAGATCATACAGTATCATACTTTCTCTGTCTGACTTATTTCACTTAGCACAATACCTTCAAGGTCCATCCATGTTATTGCAAGTGGTAGGATTACCTCGTTTTTAATGGCAATAATATTTCATTGTATATATACATACCACAACTTCTTTATCCATTCATCCATTGATGACACTTAGGTTGTCTCCATGTCCTGGCTATTGTAAATAATGCTGCTATGAACATGGGGTGTCTTTTCCAGTTAGTGTTTTTGTTTCCTTTGGATATATTCCCAGAAGCGGAATTTCTGGATCATATGGTAGTTCTACTTTTAATTTTTTTAAGATCTTCTATACTGTTTTCCATAGTGGCTGAATCAATTTACAATCCCACCAACCATGCACAAGGGTTCCCTTTTCTCCACATCCACACCAGCATTTGTTATCTCTTGTCTTTTTGACAATGGCCATTCTAATAGGCATGAGGTAATATCTCATTGTGGTTTTAACTCACATGTCTTTAGTGATTAGTGATATTGAGCACATTTTCATGTAACTTTTGGTCTTTCATATGTCTTCTTTGGAGAATTATCTATTCAATTCTTTTGCCCATTTTTTAACTGGGTTGTTTTTTCACTATTGTTTTGTTCTTTATATGTTTTGAACTATTGAGTTCTTTACATATTTTAGATGTTAACCCCTTATCAGATATATAGTTTACTTATCAGATATATAGTTTGCAAATATTTTTTCCCATTCTGTAGGCTGTTTTTTCACTTTGTTGATGGTTTCTTTTGCTGTGCAGAAGCTTTTTAGTTTGATGTAGTCTCATTTGTTTATTTTTTTTCTTGTTTTTGCTTTAGGTGTCATATCCAAAAAACCATTACCAAGACCCATGTCAAGGAGATTTATTCCTGTTTTCCTCTAGGAGTTTCATGGTTTCAGGTCTTACATTTAAGTCTTTAATCTACTTTCAGTTAATTTTTGTGAGTGGTGTAAGATATGGGTCCAGTTTCATTCTTTTACATGATTTCACCCATTTTTTTGTGTGTCTGCTAAAAATTTTACAAATTACATGTAACATATTTGTGGCTCACATTTTATTTTTATTGGATAGCACCGATCCAAACTCTCTGATTAAAAGTAAATATTGACAGATTGGATGAAAACCAAGACCTATATACATGTTGTCTGCAGGAAGCCCACTTTAAGTATAAAGACATTAGTTAAAAGTTAAAGAATGGAAAAAGTTATAACATCAAAACACTACTTAAGTAAAAGTTGGAGTGCTCACATTATATCAAAGTAGACTTCAGAACAAGGAAAAATGCCAGGACCAAGACCAAGAAAGACATTATATAATAATAAAGAGGTCAATTCATCGAGAAGCTATAATAATTCTAAATGCAACCAATAAGAGAACTTTGAAATATGTGAATAAAAATTAACAGCAGACTGGCATCTTAAGAAATGCTAAATCAAGCTAAAATAATTTATTCAGGGCCGGCCCCGTGGCTTAGCGGTTAAGTACGCACCCTCCGCTACTGGCGGCCCGGGTTCGGATCCTGGGCCGGCACTGACGCACCGCTTCTCTGGCCATGCTGAGGCTGCATCCCACATACAGCAACTAGAAGGATGTGCAGCTATGACATACTAGGGGCTTTGGGGGAAAAATAAATAAATAAAAATTAAAAATAAATAAATAAAATAAAATAAAATAATTTATTCAGGCTGAAGGGAAATGATACCAGATACAAACTTGATCCTGAGGAAGAAATGCTAAATATCTGAGTACAAAAAAACACTGTTTCTCTTTTCTAATTAAAAAAAAATACATATATATATAATGTATATAGTTTAAAGCAAAATATATATATTTTTTGTAAAGTCTGTTTAAAGAAAAATTATAACATCTTATTGGATTTATAACCTGTGTAGATACAATATGAAAATTTTGGCTGAATGATGGGGGCCTTGGTAAATGGGCCTATATAATTGCACTCTTCCTATAATTTATTTTAGCTTTACATTGGTTATGAAAAGCTAAATATGTACACTCTGATTCCTAGAGTAAAAGAAAACTGCATAAAGCTATAGTTAATGAGTCAATAGATAAAATTAAGTTAAATTTAAAAAATATTCAAATAATCCAAAAAAGCAAGGAAAGAAGGAGTAAAGTAACAAAAAAATAATAAAAGGGACAAATAAAAAACTACAATAAAATGGCAGATCTAAATTAAGCCATATCAAGAATTACATTAAATATTAAGAAACTAAACATCCAATTTAAAAACTCTGCCCAAATGGATAAAAATGAGACCCATTGATTTGCTATCTAACAGAGATGTAGTTTAAGTAAAAATATAGAAAAACACAGAGATTCTAAGATAAAGAAGCCTGACCCTATTAACAAGAGATGTACTTAAAACTTAAAGACACAGATAAATTCAAAGTAAAGGATGAAGATGAGAAATATATACCATGTAAATAGTAAGCAAAGGAAGGCTGGACTGGCTATATCAGTAATAGATAAAATCAACTTTAATACACAGAATATTACTAAAGATAAAGAGAGATTTCATAATGATAAAAGACATTTCATTAGAAAGACATAATTATCATAACAGGATGTGCTTAAGAATACAGTTTCAAAAATATATGAAGCAAAAATTGACAGAATTAAATGAAGAAATAAATAACTGGAAAATAAAAATAGATTTTGATAAAGAGAGATTTTTCTCCTCTTTTGGAAATTGATAGAGAAACTGGATTTAAAAAATCAGCAAAGCTATAGATGATCTGAACAATACTAGCAACCACCTTGACCTAATTGACATGGATAGAACACTACAGCCAACAGTTATCGAAAACCCAGTCTGTAAAGTGTTCATGATGCATTCACCAAGATAGATCATGTTCTGGGCCACAAAATAAATTTAAAAGGATTGAAATTGTATCAGACAAATATATCACATATTAAACCTCTTTTAAAGTAAGACAAACACCCCTTTTTCTTGTTATGTTCTCTGACCACAATAAAATTAAATTGGAAATCAATAACAACTAAATGTCTAGGAAATCCCTGAACATTTGGAAATCAAACAAACCCCTTCCAAATAATCTATGGGTCAGAGAAGAAATAACAAAAAGTCAGGACATATTTTGATACTGGTTTCCTTTCTCTTTCTCCAACTCCAACCCACTGGGCACACTCTCATCTCGGGGCCTTTGAACTGGCATTTGAGCTGGCCCTCTGCCTGGGACACTCTTCCAGCAGAGGTCCACATAGCTTTGCCCTCTCACTTCCTTAGGGGTCTACTCAACTCTCTCAATTAAACTTTATCCGGTGATTCTATTTAAAATTGAACCCCCACTATTTTCTACCCCTTTTCCCAGTGTCATTACTCTGTAGCACTTACGACTATCTAACATACTATATATTGTTTTTATTTCACTTTTTGCTTGGTTTGTCCTATTAAGTTTCATAGGGGCAGGGATTTTGTATGTTTCCTTTTCTGATGTGTTCTTTGACTCCTAGTAGACATTTAATAAGTGATTAAATATAGAGTTATACACAAAATATACACCAAAATATGAAGAGACTATCATTGGGTGCTGGGAGTACATGCAATTTAATTTTTTTTCTTTCTGCTTATCTGCATTTTCTAATTCTTCTATAATGTGCATGAATCTCTTGTGCAATTTTTAAAAAAGAAAAATCTTGTCCAGAAATACCTAGCAACATATTTCCCAGAGCTGTACTTTGAAATATTTTATGTATCTTAGCACTTAATGTGCAGGAGGGAGGGGAGCAGAAGGCATAAACTTCCAGAAAATATTAACTTTCAAGATACAATGTAATCATTTTTGTCCCCAAGAAAAACTTTTTCTACACATGATGTGAGGTCTATATTAAATGGATAAATATTAGAGTCCATAATTTGTTAATAAGTGATATACAAAATATTTTATTTTAGTTTCCAATTATACCATCCATTTTGTTTGCCTTACAAATGAATTTATCTTACAACGTCCAAGCCTGTATGATCATTACTTTGTCTCTAACTTTCTTTTGTTCAGACCACCTTATTTTTTGTTAGTTGAAAGTGATTGGACAGTATCCATAGCATTGTAGTCACCCTCTTACACCATAACTTTGTAACTTTTAAACTTGTGTCCTTGTATTATGTAGGATCATCAGTATGCCTGACCTTCCGCTCAACTTCAAAATTTAACCTCAAAACCAATTCAGCTTATAAGAGGATGAAATATAAAATAAATCAATATAAGCACATGGAGATGTACATATGGAAATGGAAATGAAAATTAATCCTCAAAAAAATTGGCTCTCATGGCAGGCCCGGTGGTGTCAACGGTTAAGTGTGCATGCTCCGCTTTGGCGGCCCAGAGTTCCCAGGTTTGGATCCAGAGCACGCACCTACTCACCGTTTGTCAAGCCGCGCTGTGGTGGCATCCCATATAAAGTAGAGGAAAATGGGCATGGATGTTAGCCGAAGGCCAGTCTTCCTCAGCAAAAAGAGGAGGATTGGCAACAGATGTTAGATCAGGGCTGATCTTCCTCACAAAAAAAAAAAAAAAATTTGGCTCTCAATTTTCTATGTTGCATATCAGAAGATAAGACAATACCTCTTTTATATAAAATTTCAAGAATTAGATTTACTTTCTTTTATTTTGAACTCTTTGTAATAAGTTGTTTTCTATTTTGATTATCTTTGAAAATAAATGTTCAGAATAAAGGCAAAATACATAGCAAATATGTGACATTGTATTAAGCCTCATTGTAAACTAAGTCAACACCACATTTGCTTCACCATCTCATTTAAAAGTCACTGGCAAAAAAAAATCAATGGCTAAAACTGCCAGTATTTTTTGAAAATGAAAATTACCAAAAAGCACTCCAAATTCAGAATCTTTCAGGCATAGAAAATATAACTTTGTTTTATGTCTTGTAGTCCAACTGGAGTGTTTGCTTTCTCCTGCTTAAGTTTAGAATATATCTGGTAGTTGCAATGCATCATGAACATTTTATATGGAAAACATGGTTCTTGTACAATGGTCAGTATTGTATGGCGTTTGAATAGACAGAAAGTGGTAAAAATGTATTTCTCAAAACATCATCAATCCATCAAAACACCAAAGATTGATGTAACTGAGGAGGCAATCTGTGTTAATTAGGTCTAACACTTCTGCAGTTTTCTAGCAATCTGATTTCTTTTTCTCTTAGCTCTGTGATTGATATGAATGTGCCCTCTCTTTTCCTCCTCCAACCACTTCTCTTTCTTTTGCCCCTTGAGAATTGACGTCCTTGGTGGAAGGTTTTCTAGAGTTTTCCTGTTGCCAGTCCAGGATCTGGCATTATTTCTGACAGTCATTTTAACTGAATTCAACCCAAACATGTTAAAGGACTGAAGTAAATTAATTGTGTTGTCTATTTCAATAAAAGAGCCTCCACAGCCAAGCCAACATAAACAGGCTATAACAGTAATGGCCAATTTAAAGGTTCATTAACAAATACCAGTGGTAGCACTGTAATCCCCAACCTTTCATCACTCAAATATTAAACAGGCATTAAAGACACCAGAGAAGAGACTATATGATACGAAACAGACTGAAGTTGATCAGATTATTTACTTACCATTATAAACATGCAAATATGAATTAAGTTCTAGCAGCCTTGTGTATTTCCAGATTTAACTGTGCCCCCAAAATGATGACCATATTTTGGGTTTTCTTTTTTGTCAGCTTCTTTTCTCCTTTTATCTTCTCTGGCAAACACTCCCCTTTCTGATGATCTCCCTTCCTTCACTGGGACTCTTTCTTTACTTGTTTAAGTGTGTGACACAGTTTAAAGTAGATTTGGAACCTCAACTTTTACTTCATTTGTTCACAGGGTAGTGGCTGAAAGATGCAGAAGAAATGACAGTGGCAAGAGTGTACTAGAATCTGGGCATGGTTTCTGCCTCTCCTCCCGAGCAGAAGAGAAGCCACAGCTGCTTTGATCTCTACCTTAGAAACATGCCTGGGTGTAACTTGTGTACAAAAGAACAAACAAATAAAAGTTAAAATGACAAATTGGGAAAAATATTCACAAAACTCTATAGATTAATAATATTAATCATCGATCTACTAGAGTTTTCTGAATAACTTTTCTCAATTTGGTTAATAATATCAATCATTCACATACTAAAGAGCTTTAACCTTTCAAGTAGTAACACTAATACCCTAAAGAAATACAAAAGTGAGCAAAGTTTATAAAAAATTATAGAGGAAGAAACACAAATGACTGATAAGCGTAGGAACAAATGTTCACTCTCATCTGTCTTCATTTGTAATGATAATCAAAAAAAGAACAAGACCCAATCATTCACTCATCTTTTCAGTAATGAGATTTGAGTGATAGTACTTGGTGCTGTTGAGGGTGGAGAGAGACAGGACAAGTAAGGACAGATGGCACTCAGGGCCCCTGGTATATTTATGTGCCCACTCTCTTGACACTCTGCTGCAGGGAGCTAGACTTCGTAAAACTGCAATGAGATAATCACATGTATAAACAATAGCTTGAAGTATAAATAGTAAGTACAACATTTTGGAAATCAGTTTGGTAATGTGCTTCATAATTTTAAAAAATATTTGAACCAACTCTTATACTTTATTGTGAGGAAGCAATCACATCTGTAGACAAAAACTTAACTACTAATTGGTTTATAACATAATAATATCTAGTAGTGAAAAATCAGATATAGTCTATATACCCAAAAGTATGGCCTAAAAGAGCATGACAATCTTTAGGATGGGATATCATACAACCAGTAAAAGCATATTTTCAGAGAGTAATTATTAACATGAGAAAATGGCTACATTGATTGTTGGTTGGGAAAATCAAGAGGCAAAATGATGTATCAGCATGACTTTATTGAAAGTTATGTGTAACATAATATATACATTTCATATATGTATATATTATACATTTTTATATTATATATTTATATAATTATATAATAAATATATTCATGTTCATATACTTATTTTTATATATATTCATATTTAAGGCCAAAAGAAAATGACAATCTCTATCTCCTTATATTAGTCTTCTCAGGCTGCTATAACAAAATAGCATAGACGGGGTGGATTTGAACACCAGGAATTTATTTCTCACAGTTCTGGAGGCTGGCAAGCTGAGATCAGGGTGCTAGAAGGGCAGGTATCTGGTGAGAGCTCTCTCTTTGGATGGCAGATGGTCTCCTTCTTGCCTTGTCTTCACATGGAGGAGACAGAGAGATCTGGTTTCCCTTCATCTTCTTATAAGCACACTAATTCCATCATGGGAGTCTCACCAGCATAACCTCATCCAAATCTAGTTACCTCCCAATGGCCACACGTCCCAAATATCATCAGGTTGGGGTTTAGGGCTTCAATGTATGAATTTTGGTGAGACACACTCAGTCAATACACTGAGTGATTATTTCACAGGTAACTTATAATTTCTCCTTTAAACAAAGCACTTACTACTAAGCGTTTTCCAAGAATTCTAAACAGATAAATTTTATAGTCAAATAACATTAATAATTTTAAAAACTAAGATTCTAAAAGGGACTGCGATGAATCTGGTTTCATTGTACACTTTTGAGCATTTCACAAACCTTCCCTTGATCACCTCTCTCATATTCAGGAGCTCTTTGAGATATAAATGGGACAATAACTATGAATCCTATTCTTAGATAAGCGCATCAGTACTCCAAACAAGAGTAGTAATCCAATCAGGGTACACAGTTACTCTGGAGAAAAATTGTGAAATGAAGAATATTTTTAGATTCCTAATGTTGTACACACTCTAGCAGTCCACACTGCCATTAAATAGTTACATTCCCATTAAAATACCTTGGAAGAAAATCAACAGCGAAGAAAGATCAGGCTTTTCCTTCATACATTAATTAATTTAGTAAGAAAGTGCTAATGAGAAAACAGTGCCAACCATAGGTACCACATAGAGACAAGAATGAGGTTGCCAGGAACCCCTTCTTAAAACCTTATATCCCAATTATATTTTTCCTAATGTATTGCAGACAAAATCTACAAAAAAAAAAAAAAAAGCATAGAAAGAAATAGAGAAAACAAGTGATATCAAGCTTAGCTCACAATCCAAAAGTCTGTCCTATTAGGGGAAGAACTATATAAAACAAATTTCACTGGTTGAATGTCTCATTTAACTAAATACAAAATTGTATGAGAACATGCTTTAGACTCATTTAGCTTTTTTGTTTGTTTGTTTATTCGTCAGCTTAATGAACATCCTTTGGAAAGAGAAAGTACATTTAAAACCCTGCACACCTTTACACTCTCCAGTACACTCTACCCACTTTCATCTCGAGTGGCAAAAGCTGTTGGTGCCTAAGCACTTGTCCCACACTCAGGGCAGACAGTATCCTTGAGGGGAAACATCATAGCCTGCTTGAAAGTGGGGTTGTTGGGAACAGCAAGCTCCTGGTATCTATATCACAAGCACTTACTTTTCCTCCCTCTTTTGATCACTCTGGGAACTACTTTTTAAAAAATCAATTGTGTCGATGCATAATTTTTATAAAATAAATACTCCCATTTTAAGTGTACAGCTTGATGAGTTTTATCAGTTGTAATCACCCATGTAGCTACCACCACAAACAATATGTAAAATATTTACATCACCTCAAAACTATCCCTTATGCCTCTTCCCAGTCAATCCCTCCCATCTCCAACACCAGGCAATTCCTAATTTGCTTTCTGTTACTATAAATTAGATTTGCCTTTTACAGTGTTTCATATTTAGTCTGTACTCTTGTGTGCCTGGCTTTTTATGATCAGAATAATATTTTTTGAGATTCATTCGTATGGTTGCATATATCGCTAGTTTATTTCTTTATATTGCTTAGTAGATAGAGTTTTACCACTCTTTTCTATACAATCGCTATGCTTTCTATTTCTTTTTCTTGTCTTATTGCATTAGGCCCTTAGTCAGATGCTGAATGTAAGAGGTAAGAGTGAACATCCTTGCCTTGTCCCCAGTTTTAGGCAGAAAGCGTTAATTCTTCCATCACTAAATAATGTTAGGTGTAGTATTTTTATGGATGCTCTTTATCAGGCTGAGGAATTTCCTTTCTATTCTTAGTTGGCAGAGAGTGTTAACAGGTTTTGGTGTTCAAGTGTTTCCAAAATTTTTTTACATCTATTGAAGTGATCATACAATTTTTCTCTTTAAGTCTATTAATAAGGTGAACAAAATTAATTTTTGAATGATAAATCAACATCACAATCCTGTTAGAAACTCCACTTGCTCATTGTACATATTGCTGGATTCAATTTTTGTTATATTTTAAGGACTTTTGTGTCTATGTTTATGAAGGATATTGCTCTGTACTTTATTTACTTATAATGTCTTTGTCTTGGTTTGATACAGTAATACAGGCCTCATAAAGTTAGTTAGGAAGTGTTTCTTTCACTTCTATTTTCCAAAATATTTTGTTCAGGATTGTTGCTATTTCTTCCTTAAAGTTTGATAGAATTCACCAGAGAAATCATGTAGTCTAGAATTTTATTTGTAGAGAGATTTTTAAACAAAAAATCAATTTCTTTAATAGTTAAAACTCTAATTAGAGTTTTACAAAGAATTTGGCACGTCATGTAGTTTGCCAAATGTACTTGTCTAAAGATTTTATGACATTCCTTATTATCAGATTAATGTCTGTGGGTTCTGTAGTTATATTCTTTCCATTTCATTCCTGATACATGAAATTCGTGATTTTTCCATTTTTTTCTTGAGAAATCTAGCTAGATATTTTCAAATTTATTCTTTTTTTTCTTTTTTCAAAGAACCAATTCATAGTTCTATTAATTTTCTCTACCTTTGGTTATTTAGTATTCTATTGTCTTATACTCTTATCCTTTTTACTTTCTTCCTTCTACTTAATTTTGGTTTACCTTATGCTTCATTTTTTGGCTTCTTAAGGTAGAACCTCAAGATAATTGATTTTAGAACTTTCTTTTCAATATAAACATATGAAATCTATAAATTCTTTGTAAGAAATATTTTAGCTGCATCCCACAAATTTTATAATGTTTTCTCATTTTCTTTAAGTTTAAACTATTTTCTAATTTCTCTTGTGATTTTTTCATTTGACTCATGGATTATTATGAAGCATTTTGCTTAATGTCCAGATTTTGGAATATCCTTTCATATTCCTACTAACGTCCTTTTTTCTGGTCCCTGATATAACCCAGGTTCTCTCATTTCAATTAGTCGTCATGTCTCTGTGTCTTCTGACAGTTCCTCAGTCTTACTCAGACACATTTGAAAAAATACTAGGCAGTTATTTTGTAGAATGTCTCTCAATTTCAATTTGTCTGATGGTTTCTCATGATTAGATTGAAGTTATACATTTTTAGTAAGAATACCACAGAATTAATGTTATGCCATACTTAGTGCATCATATAACAAGTTACACGATGTTGACATATTTAATTAGTAGTGATGTTAAATTTTGTCACTTGGCTAAGGTGGCATCTCCCCTGTAAAGTTACCATCTTATAATGCTATATCTTGTGGGGAGATGCTTTGACACTATGCAAATATCTAGTTTCTCAATATACCTTCACCACTAATTTTAGCATCCCTCAAAGTGTCTTCCTCGCAACAATTGGCAAATGGTGATTTTATATTTTCTTTACTCCTTCTATATCTAATAATAAAAATTTTACTGTAAGGAAGAGCTGTCCCTTCTACTTCTGTTTATTTATTCAATTATTTATTAATATCAGTACATACTCAAGGATATTGTACCTTCTTCTCTAGGTTATAAATCTGTCACCTATCTTTATTATATTGGTCAAATTTTCCCAGATTTGGCTATGAGAACTCCTTCACATTGGGTTCTGTGTCCTTTCCACACATCTCCATCATTTTTTTGAGTACTTCTTTACTTTCTGGCACCACAGAATGTTCCCAGCTCATCTTGTATTTTCCCTGCCCTATCCTAATGTCAAACATTTCTCCAAGGAGCCTTGGTTCCTTTAATTGGAGAATGGTATTCTCATTGCTACTGGGGTGTCATAGCTTCTAGGCCTTTTTGCTAGAGGAGCTAGCAGATTCATACACATCTATGTTTCTACATTTATCCTTCTGTCTACGGACTAAAAACAATGACCATACCAACGCTTTTTATTCCAATCCAACACTATAGTATTCACTCCAACCTTCCCCTTTCCCTTCTTTGCAACTCCATTCTCTGACTGTAGAAAACTAGACTTTCGTTATCCACAATATATTTACTTTTTGCTCAATCCTAGCATACACATAGAGTAATTCCAAATTTGCAAACTCATACACTTGTGAAAAACACACTTATAAACTGAGATATAATACTTGTGCCTAGTTCTTTTTGTCTTTAGCCTTACAGATGGAGTCAAACAGCATTTTGGTGTTTTTTAAAGTTATGTTGGTTAGCTCTTTTCCTCCCCAGTCCTTCAGTGTGGTTGTATTTATCATTAGTAACTGAGTTAAGTTCATTTTTACTTTTTGTATTCCACTTTGTATTCCCCATATCCTGGTAAAGTTTAATTATTTACTTATTTTGGATATATGTGTGACATTATCATGGCTCTAAGTCAGAGCTCAAAACTGCTCTGCAGAGGGTCCTTCCTCCCTCTTTTCTATATGGTTTCCATTTCCCCACTCCCATCCACCTTCTGTAAGTAAACAATATCATTAGTTTCCGGGTTATTTTTACTGTATTTCTTTTGTGAAAAAGAACATACATACCTATTTTCTTAAATCCCATTCTTTCTTACACAAAATGTAGCACATTCTAGAATCTCTTTTGCACTTTGCTTTTTCACATACTGGTTTATCATGCTCAATTTAAAAATAGTCCTGCATAATTGTAAGAGCTCTAATAACATCTTTATTTCCTAGTTTCATGATCTCTCTCTTTTTTGATTTTGTTTCTATCGTCTGATTTACTCCTGATTGTGGTTCACATTTTCTTGCCTCTTGGCGTGTTTAATACTTTTTTTTGCTGGAATTTTGAGTGTTTGCCTTGTTGTTGTTTTCCTTAAAGAGCGCTGTGCTTTCATCTGGCAGGCAGTTTAAGTTACTTGCAGGTCAGTTTGATCTCTTTAAGGCCTCTTTTTAAGCTTTGTTATGGTTGGCCTCGAATAGGCTCCACTCCAGGTATGGTTTAGCTCGACTGGTATGGCATGACCTCGGGGGCTGTCACCAGGGACTCAGTGGCCAGATCAAATGTCTTTCTACTTTCTGTGAACTCTGGGAATAGTTTGGCTTACAACTTCCTAATTATCCTTCGTTCAGCCTCATGGCCGTGAACTCTACACATGCACCAATTAGTTCTCAGCAAAAATGCAAGGATACCCCAACTACATGTCTGGAGCTTTCTCTCTTCATACTTCTCTCCTTTTTGGAACTCTGCTGTGCAACCTCAGCACTCTCCCCACAGTTTCCATATCCTCAACTCAGCAAGACTTTGAGGACGTTCCTGGACTCCCTCCTCCTGTGCCCATTGCAGCCAAGCAGAAAACTGAGGTGATCAAATGGCTGATCTTATTTCCTTTCTCTCAAGATTCACTGCTTTGTTCTAGTGTACAATGCCTGAAACCAACTGGTACGTATATTTTGTTCAATTATCTAATTGTTTGCCTCAAAAAAGCAAGTTTCGTCTTTGATATTCCATCAGGCCTGAGGGCAGAAGTTTGGTCATTTTTAGTTTTTGATATCAAATTATAGGCAGCATCCACTAGCCAGGATGCCACCTTTGTGCAACATAGGAACAGTTATCCGTTCTTTAGAGTGTGTAGTTATCATCCACAAATTGTGGCAATAAATAATATGCCAGTCTATGATGACTGTCAGGTGAATAGTGCCCCTGGAGCTGTGCAAAGTATAACTTACACAAGCCTGAACTGTGGACCTGGAAGAATTCTAGAAATAGAGAGAAAAATCGCTGCTGCCACAGCATGTCGAATTCTGTTTGCAGAATAGAATGGGTGTAGTGATCTAACTTTTTCCTTGGAGGCTACAATGGCTCCAGCGGATTCTTAAGACAGATTAGGAACCTATTGACTGCTAAAAGAAATAGAAATATAATTTAAGTATAAGAAGCTAGTAAATATATATATATTGAGAAGATCATTGTAGAAAACTAGTCAAATGGTTGGATGCTGGAAACTAAACTATAGGGTGTGATGCAATGAAGAAATTAGGAATCCTCAGGATGTATCTAATTATACATTATATATGTACACATATATTATGTATATTTATATCATGTAACTTCAGAATCACACATAATAGCTCCTCCTTGGGTCTTCTTTAGTTAGGAGAAATCAATTTAAATAAGCAACAGAAAGACTGCCTTAACTTGAAAAAAAGGCAAAAATTGTATATGACAGTATGGAGACTGTGTCCCTCTTGGTGCTCTTGGAGATGGTTGACTGGTGAGCTATGGGGCTGAGACCTCTTTTACGTTCAACAGCAGAGCTAAATGAGTCTCTGTCTTTAGCAACTTCTTGATTTCCTGCCTAGGCACTTACAGTGTGGAAGTTCTCTAACCTCATCCAACAGTTCTTGACCACCTACCAGGCATCATGATATACAGCACCATGACAAATAAGATAAATAGGACATGGTCCTTGTCCTGGGCATTTTATAGTACGACAAGAGGGATAGACACAAGAAAAATAATTTCAATAGATGTGATAATTCTCCAAAGAGAAACATGTATGAAAGATGGAACTTTAAGGGGTATTAGTTGGACAGAAGCATTCTCCCAAATCATTACACTCTATAGACCTCTCTTGCTATGTATATATCTCCATACACCCACATATATACACACTTCAATTTATGTGTTTATTTAGAGCAAAGATGTTTATGAGTCTTTGTATATTATTAATGAAACAGAAGTTGCATTAAAGTTTTTCCTTTGAATTAAATTTCTTTCATCATCAAATGTAGATGCTCATTTTGTTCTGACAAGTATAATTTAATTTTAGTAATTACCATGTTTCATGCAACATTATCACACACATCAGGCTTTATTTGGTGAGACTAATACAGTTGCAGTTATGTGAGAATTTCCTGCCGTGTGGGGCTGTAATGTCTTTGCAGTGGCACTCAGTGAGTGTGCTACTGTTCCCACTGAACTTTAGCAGACTAATTGCAAAGCTAAATGAAGATTATTGAGGTCCAGTGGAATACTGGATCCAAAGGATTGAAACAATGGCTTCTTGAGGAGTGATAGAGTTTTTGCTATGGCCTGTCTCATGCTATTGCTAATAGAAAAAGAGCAATGTTTTCAAATGAGTCACATCCATGGTTCCTGTGAGCACCCCACATTGATGCCCTACTTCTCTCTTTCTGTTTCATTGTAGGAAAAATGTGGTAGCTTGTTACATTGAGAAATAGAAGGGCAAACCTTGCAGTGTAATATCAGTGGAGTAGTCTTAGGACTACATTAGAATATAATTTCCTAAAAGGATAGTTAGCCCATTATATTAGTTTCCTATTGCTGCTGGAACAAATTAATACAATCTTAGTGGCTTAAAACAACAATAGTGTATTATTTTACTGTTCTAAAGTTTAGACGTCTGAAATGGGCTGTATGTGGCTAAAAACAAAGTATCAGCAGGGTTTTCTGAAGGTTTTAGGGAAGAGTTCAGTTCCTTGCCTTTTCTAGCTTCTAGATGTTGCCACATCTGTTGCTCATTAAACTGGGACAAGAAACCATTTAATATTCAAGGTAATA
Source organism: Diceros bicornis minor (assembly GCF_020826845.1). NCBI lineage: Eukaryota > Metazoa > Chordata > Mammalia > Perissodactyla > Rhinocerotidae > Diceros > Diceros bicornis. The sequence continues at coordinate 13,668,950 of NC_080761.1, forward strand.
AATTTAACTAATTGTAGACAGTCTCTCTGAGATGATACAATAACTTCCAATGTTGAATTTGTTGCTGGAAATGCTTGGCAGTGAGGAGGCCTTGCATATTTAAAGTACTTGAATTATATTTTTGTAAAAGAATATGTCTGAAAAAGTACTTGGCTCTCTTTCTAGTCCTGGTGCAGTGTCCGTTCACTGATCATAGCTTAGCATGGCGCCTACCCCACAGCATTTGCTCAAAAACTCCTTGTCTTTCTGTTATAGAACTTAATTGATTCTCTCTGCTGAACAGAGAGAATCAAGTAGTTTTCTGAGGACACAGAATTATTTAGCTCTGACAATAGGTCTTAAAAAAAAGGCCTAAGCCACATATCCTACCTTCAAAATATCTCCTAGGCATCAGAAGATGTATGTACAAGTAGCCATTTTTCCTAACTGAAATGAAGTGTTTAAATCAAAATAGTCTAGGGTTTTAGTGTGGGGTTTTTTTACTGGAATGTTTCTACTAGCAAAGAGTCCTCGTCTGACCTTGAGAAGAAACCCAGAGTCTCTTGAGCTCACCTCCGTTGGAGTCTTGTTTCCCCTCCTTGGCTCCCTTCAGCATTGACCTGGAAGTTGGAGAGGTAAATGTGTGTTGTGTTGTGCATTGTGCTAACATCCTCCCCATCACTGGATGATGTGAGACTGAGTGGTGTGGATGTTAGGAATATTGAACATACTTTCTCGAAGATTCATCTTTCCATGTGAACTATTATATTACGGTGTTGTCTCATTAAGGAGCAGTATGACAGGGTTTTGAAAAAGAAGATAATCATGCTTTAATTTTTGTTTTCTGGAAGGAATCTTAAAGCATTGGATGATTATAACCAAACAATGTATACAGACACTTTTATTTTAAATGATCATGAGAAAAGTTATTGTAAGCCAGCTCACTCCAGGGGTTTCTATGCTTGTTAATAAGTGATTCAATCATTTAATAAATACTTCTTATTTATACTTTTCTAGGGACTAGTAGAGGCATATCACGAAGAGAATAGAAATACAATTTGAAAATGGTAAATATACTAGATAATTTTTAAAATTTTTCTTCTTTATATCAGCAAACATAATAAAGAGGTTTGGTGGCAGTGGGTTAAGTGGTTATAGAGCATCTTTATCTCATGTAAAACAATTGCATCTCAATCTGCAATTGAAACTTCATTCTTCTGTTAACTTGGTTATTGGTTTTAAAAGTAGCTGAAAACTGTTAGGAATATAATGACATGTTCTAGTGTTCTAAATGGAGGACTGCGTACCTATCAGATGCTGAATTAAGTGAATATCTCCCAAGAATTTCTCCAAAAAGTGGAGAGCAAAGTATAATCCCTGGAACCTGTGAATATGTTACTGTACTTGGAAAAGGAGATTTGGCAGATGTGATTATGTTAAGGACATCAAGATCAGGAGATTATCCTGGATTATCCAGGCAGGCCCAATATACTCACAAGGATCCTTAAAAGTGGAAGAAAGACTCACAAGAGAGTCAGAGGGAAATGTGACTGCAGAAGAGGGTTTGAATTGATGTGGTGTAAGAAAGACTCAACTCGTTGCTCATTTGAAGATGGAGTAAAGGGGCGATGAGCCAAAGAATGTGGGAGGCCTCTAGAAGCTGGAAAAGACAGGGAAATGGATTTTTCCCTAGAGCCTCCAGAAGGAACGCAGCCCTGCTGACACCTGATTCTATCTCATAAGAACCATTTTTGACTTCTGACCTCCAGAACTGTAAGATAATAAATTTGTATATTTTTAAGCCACTAACTTTGTGGTGATTTGTTACAGCAGCAATGAAAAACTACTACACATGAACCAGAGTATATTAGAATTGTCAATATTTTATTTGCGTGCTGGGAGCAGGTAAAATCATCTGTAGTTGAAAGTGAATCACAGAACTGTCTCTTTGCTCCAAGAGAAAAATGAAGAACTCTAAAACTTAGTAGCTTTACTTTTTTTCTAAATTTTCAGCGAATTAGGAGACTCATGCAAGCCAAGTTTTGAAACTAATTTAAATTTAGAAAGTTATGAATTTCTAACAGCATGCAAATATTTTGAAACTTCAACTCAGTTGTTTCTTGCAAATGGGACTTACTGCTGTGAAGACAGTCATGTTACCAAATCTTCACATACAATTTTACAAACTTATTTTGCAGCTTTTATTTACTTTTTTTATTATTATTATTTTTTTTGTGTGAGGAAGATCAGCCCTGAGCTAACATCCATGCCAATCCTCCTCTTTTTGCTGAGGAAGACTGGCCCTGGGCTAACATCTGTGCCTATCTTCCTCCACTTTATATGGGACGCCGCCACAGCATGGCCTGACGAGCGGTGCATTGGTGCGCGCCTGGGATCCGAACCCAGGCCACCAGCAGCAGAGCACGCGCACTTAACCGCTTCGCCACGGGGCCGGCCCCTATTTTGAAGCTTTTAAATAAGTCAAAGCTGATCGATGAAATTTCTTTGACAATAAACCATACTGTGTATATATTTTTTAAAGATTCAGCCTAGAAAGTTCATTCTGCACCTGCTCCTTTAAATTTCGACTTGAGAAGCCTTCTTGAAGATACTTTGTGAGAACGAAAATTTCAAGTACTCTTTTGTCTGGCTCATTTGTTGGTTTACATATACGTATTTTCACTTACTGGACTTACCATCACTATGAGAGGGTAAGTCTTTTCTTTGAAAGTATTGTATCCTTGTAATGGAGAAGAAATGTAAAGAATTGCTAGGAAACTTGATTTCAAGGACAGTACTGTAGTTCCAAGTATACTGTAAAAACAAATAAATAAATAAATGTGTCCTTTCAAATGAATAGAGTGTATTTGATGGCCTGAGTCTCATTTTACCCTCTCGATCTGGCTTATGAGAAATACATGGCTTTCAAGTTCCCACCATCACAACTCTCTGATTTTATACCCCACCTGTGGGTTAGAAATAAGGGACAGTACTTGTATACTATAGGGATAGAAAACCAGGGGGTTGTCATAAATCTTTATCATGTTCAAGGCTTTCCAGGTGTTCTCAAAGTCAAGCCATATGCAGACTTTATGTTTTCGTTTATTTCTTTATCCTTCTTATGCTTTCAAGTTGTTCATATACTTAGAGGGTCATTGGCATAGGACAGATAGTAATGTTAGGTAATTGATTACCTTGAAGTTTGATCATGAGATGATTAGGGTCTTTTTTCATTCAGAGTTGATCCATTTCAGGCTCAAGTGTTTCCTGTTGTGCAGCCTTTCTTTCCTGCACATATTCCAGAGTGAGTAACCATATCTGGATTCACTAGCTGTTCTAAGGCAATAACTCACATCATCTACTTAGTCTGTCATCATAATGAGTAAGAACTGAAAAGCAAAGAGATTGACTCTTCATTTCACAAATTCAGGTTCTGTGCAAGAGTATGGGGAATTGAGCCTACTTGTACTACACTACCCATTTCATGAATAAAACAATACAAGATGGAGCATTTCAATTCTTCCAATCAAAAATTCATTTCTTTTCATTAGGGTTGTGGTTATATTGCAAGTATTTTAGTTCATCTATGCAGAGGGAGTTCACTCTCTAGGGTGCAGAAAGGAAAAGTATAGTGTATTGATTCCAGTATCGTTTCAAAGGCTAGTTATCCCTACTGAGTTTATAATTAGGAAAAATTCTAAAACTTTTATTATAATCATCTGCATTGACGAATTTCCAGAAATATATCATATATATATTTATTTTGATATTTCAGCCTTGCCCTCAGAGAAAATACAATTCTCAAGTGACACATTCCATCATAAAAATATTAAGGGTTGGCAAATCAGCCAGCAAATATTTTTTCAAGCCCTTTAGGCAGTCATGAGCTATGATAAAAAGCATGGTCCATGCTGTAAAGCTGTTTGTTTTTTTTTTAATTTAAGTTAGCTGATAAGATTTCTAGTCAGAGAATAACTAATTGCTTTATTGCAAGAAACTACAATAGGTATAATAGGAGTTCATGGGAGATATCTTGGTGGGCTCGGAGAATGTCTCAGCCTAGTCTTGATGGATTAAGACAAATGATAAGAAGGGGGAAAGCATTTCAGGAGAGAGGGAAGAGCGGGAGCAAAAGTGTGAAATTAAAATGAACAGGGCATGAATAATGATATGGGTGTAGTAATAACTTTTGAACAATATGGGATAATGCTAGAAAGGGATGAGAGAATAAAGAATCTTAACTTTGGTATTAAAGACAATCAGGGCTCACTGGATGGGAAGGGCTTATCAATGATAATAGAAAATAGATTATTAAGGAGAAGAATTGCATGATCTTCTGATAGCACATCACGGTACTATCATTGTAGCCACTAAGACTGAGAGGCAAGATCTTCTATTCTAACGTGCAAAAATGATTCTAGCTGTGCAATTTCACAAATACTCAAAAAAAGATCAGGGAGCTTGTGGTCATAAATTTCCTCTACGAATCCACACCTTATAGAGACTTGCTGAGAGTTAGAAAGCTAGGGTTCTTCTCCCAATTCAAAATTTCTCTATCTAAAGCCACAACACGCACAAACTTATTGTATTGGAGGAGTAGACAGTTCAGCCAAGGAGAAAATGTTTACAAATGGAGAGAGGAGCCATGTATTTAATCTACACTGTGTACCAAGCCTTGTAATAGGCATTTGACATGCAATATCTCACTTAATCCACATAAAAATTTTTAAGTATGTAGCACTATCTCACATTGTATCAGTCATAGACCAGTCAGGGAAACGGGACCACACTAGGTACTTCAAGAGAGAGCATTTAATCTAGGCAGTTGATACATAGGTATTGGGCAGCTAATTGAGAAAAAAGGAAAAATGCAAGTAACTCAGAAGCAGCTACCATCCCTGAAGCTAAGGAAACACAGGGAAAAGCTAAGAAGTAGAGAGTAACAGGATATAGAAGCTCAAGTGATGGAAGCTGGGGAGCTGGGACTCAGACTTCTGAGGGGGAGTCACTGCCTGTCTGAGGTTGATACCCATGAAGGACCATGGGCCTGATTCTGTGAGTGCCAATAGGAGCTGAACACCGGGACCAACTGTTGCCGATGGGAGAAGAGTCAATGAGAATTGCAAGCAAAAGGGAAGAAGGAAGTTCTTTCTCCTCCTCTTCCCCTTCTTCTGGATAACCTAACAAGAAGCCAGCTGGCAACGAAGAAATGTAGTTGGCAGATCCCTATCCCCAGCCATACAAAGCAGAGTAGAGAGGGTAAATTAGGAGCTGAGATACATAGCGTACTAATCAGCACAAGCATTTTACTCAGAATCTGTGTGATACTCAGAAAAAATTTAGTTACACTCCTAGAGTCATACACCCAATACATGGCACAGTCATAATTTGAACTCCAGGTTGTCCCATCAAGGCCTATCCCTCCCATGCCTCCTTCCATTATAACAGGTAGCTTTGATGTTTGGGAGAATGTCTCATCAGAATTCTATTGTTACAGGGCTTCCAAAGCTGGTCTCAGGCCCCCATCAAGGCATCTAGCAACAACAGCCTATATGAGGTACCAGCATTGGCCAGAAACCTCCATCCAGGCACCTTATAACACCCTGGCAAGTAATAGGTACCACTGGGATCTGCAAAGCCTGTTGAGGTTGTGCTTGGATGGAGAACAGTTTAGCACTAGCTTTGAGCCTGAATCAGCGACAGAGATTTGCTCACCTCCTCTGGGATTCATCTTCCGCATTTGGAGTGGGACCTATTCATAAAACACTTCACATTCCATATAAAGTGGTCCTAAATACCACATACAAAAATGGTTTTTGAGAATGATGTCTTACTCACTTCTAAGGAAGTGCTTTGGCCAAATTGCCTCTGTAATACTAGAAGAATAGGCTGGTGTATTTTTGTTCTGTTTGTGTGAGTCCCTAAGTGCAGTTAAATGAGCACGCATTTTGCCAATGGTCTTAGAATATAAGAGCAGACAAGTTTTACCTAAGTTGCTTTTTTGTATGAAACACAACTTCAGACAACTTGGAACACCCTCATTGGATAGATGTTAATGTGAGTCCTTGACACCTAAGAATCATTCTTAAAATTTTCCCACTCTCAAGGATTCTTTTCTTTCTAAGTGCTGTTCTCAGATAGAAAATGGAAAATTCATAGTATCTGAAAGGTTAGATTACTTACTTTATCACCCTTATTATGGTAACTCTAAGAGAAATAGCAAGTGGTTTAACAATTGCCCATTTATAAATGTGAATGTTTAAAAGAAAACACAGAGTTAGGATTTCAAGTCATAGGGAAAATTTTCATAAGCAATAACATTAGTCAAAATGTGTTTGCCTTCACAGTAGGTGGAAATGTGTGTGGTAGAACATTTGAGACAAGAACATGTATTCAAGCCACATACATTGCACATTTTCAGTCAAAAGAAAAAACAGCTATAAATCAGGATGAATATTTACTGTTTTAATATCACTAGAAAGTAATTTCTCAGAAGTTATCCCAGTTGCTGCTGTACAGAAATTTTCTTAACTTTTGTTGTTGTTAGAGTCAATACCTTGATTTGTTCCAAGGAATAATATTTACTCCAGGAAAACGCTTCTTCTCTCATTTTTCCAAAACCTCTAAGTACCAAAAGCTCTTTTAGAAGCTGTTTTCTTTTGGGATTCTCACTGAGCCACCTACTCATTGGAGGAAAACTACTTCAACACCAAAACCAAATCAAGCCAATTAAGAAACGCTGTGGCTGAATGAGTGCTCTCACCGTCTGGAAGATCGTGGTTAGTCCAGTAGAGCCACTGACCTGCACACAGGGCTGAAGAAAGATACCTTTCTTTTCAATACATTGTTGATCTGACTGACCTTATGATCTAAGCACCCATCCTGAAAATTCCATGAACTACCGAGATCCACAATTTTCTTTTTAACCACCCAGGGAGCACAGTATGGATTTGTTAATTAGTATTTGCAATGTTCTTCAAGATTCCAACAGGAAATAGACTCTGGATACAAACTCCTGGAAGGGTGTTTGCATAAGAAGTTTATAAAACTGTCTCGTTTCAAGTTGTTTTCTTTTTTCTTCCTCTTCTTTTTTTTTTCTTGGCTTTGGCTATGGACAAGTTTCTTCTTCCCCTACAGGCATTTAAAAACTATCACTACTACTTTTATAATGTTACTCCACTAATTTATATTTATGTTGTGTGGTTTGTAGTTGGACCTCATGTAGTTTTGTGGAAACAAGTTCAAAATTAATCTCCTTATTTACATTACACAGTCCAAACTGCACGTAGATCAACTGAATGATGTGATGAATGGACTGAAAAGATTTTTATTTGGATCATGAAAACAGAAGATGTTTAAAAAGATGAAAATAAATTATTGAGCTGGATGTCTTTCACAGAAAAGTCTTCTATCTCAAAACAGGATTTGTGACCTCAATGCATTATATACCAATAAATAAATTTGAGCCAATTTTGCATTTTTGTAGAGCTGGAATAAAAATTGGAGACCACAAGAGCGTTTAATCATACACATACAAAGTAAGTGCTTATATACATGTATGTTCTCACATGCATACAAGTAAACACATGTGCGCGCGCACACACACACACAACACATCAAATAATTTCCAGTTAGTTAATTATCATAAAACAAGCACACCTAGTTATGGAGGAGTTGACATAGTTTTGGCCTCTTGCAATGTCAGCATTTCAAGGTCCATAAGGCATGCCAAGAAAAAGCTAAACATACATACACACACACACATACACACACCTCTGAGGTCACGGTTACCTTTTGATCATAGATTTTGCAAACTATCCAAAGCCTTGAAAGAAACCATGAAGTTTGAGAAACATTTGTAGGTTCTGACAAGCTTCCAAGCTTCCTGGTGGGAATACTTTGTGTTCTTTTCCACCCTGCCGGAGGACAGCAGTGGTTTATGGACAAGCTCCTAGGCTATTAGAATTCCATAATTCAAATTAATAACCTCATAAAACACTGCAGATTATGTACTTGGTGTTTTTAACCTATAACTAAAGTACTATTCTGATAGCGATTATGAAATTACTTGGAATTTATCCCAGCCTTGCTAAAAATAGTTGTTAAAAAAGTTCAAGACATTTGAATTAAAAAAGATTTCATTTAATGAAGAAGTTTTTTTTTTTAAATTTACAATTAGATTTTCAGATTAGTAGGACATGGAAAATATTTGCTTTCATTGGTTTTGCTTTACTGGGAAGTAGATGTTAAGGTTAAGTTTTTCTCATGCTGACCTTTTCTAAGTAGGAAAGCGGAAATGGCAGAGAAGGCGGGAACACAACTTTATTTTATCATATTCCTGTTATGCTTTATCACATTGTCTAGTGAAATGAATGAATAAATTAGGTTTTTGATTTCATGTGCTGGATTATGTGTTTTGTATATTTCCCTACTTTTAATTTTAGTAGGGCAGTCCCTTCCATTAGAAGATGGGTCTCATTAAAAGAAATGTTATTACAGAACTGTGTGCATTAGGTTTAATTTCCACTCAATTTAAAAAGAATACTTGGGAGAGTAGTGCATTGAAGCACAAGAAAATGATTAGTTGGGGTTCCTTTTAAAGACAGGAGCCAAATGTGTGAGAAGTAGTGCCTCTGGGGCAAATAAAACAATCAAATCGTAGGAAATGGGGTTGCAGGCTTCGCATAAATGACTGTCCTGCTCTATTTTCAGACCTCCTGCCTTCCTTTAATGACCGTTTCTCTCTTTCTTGAGGCAACAGTCCAAGAAGGGCTGGGGGTAGGGGGAGGAGGAGGGCTTTGGCCCAGCTAGGACAAAGACCCCTAAAGACCCCTAGAGGGATGCCTTTAAGGATTTCTTACATTCTCTCACCAAGGAAAATGTCAGGTCTGTTACTGAGGTGAGGACAGTTTGAGACTTTACCTAACCCAAAGGTACTTAAACTTCAAAGAACATCAGAATCACCTGGAGACCTTATTAAAATACAGACTGCTGGTCCCACCCCCAGGGTTTCTGATAGAGTAGGTCTGGGAGTGGGGACTGAGACTCTGCTTTTTTAACAGGTTTCCAAGTGACGCTGATCCTAGTGGTCCTGGGACCACACTTTGAGAACGGCTGAACTAAAACATGCTTAGGAAGGACCAAATGGCTCCAAATAGATTAAAGACATATACGCTTGCAAATATGAATAAATTAGGTTTTCCTTACAAATTAGTTGGGTATGTAACCACATCTGAGGACTGTAGTTCTAAATGTTTGGCTGATTCTCAGTTGGAGGAAGACATAGCCATATGCAGTTAAATCTCCTCCTTTCGTCCTATGGCCTCACTCTGGGAAGTTCTTTAGCTTTGCAAAAGTATTTCCACTCTCAGTGGGCATAATGGAGGTGAGGTTTATTGAAAGAGGCAGTAGGAGAGCCATACAGAGATGATAATTGTCTGGAAATCTTAATAATATGGTTGGTATTACCAGGATTTTTTCTCTTGGGTAACAGAAACTAACTCTGGATAACTTACATAAAAAGGGACTTTGCTGTGGCCGGCCCCGTGGCGTAGCGGTTAAGCGTGCACTTCGCTGCTGGTGGCCTGGGCTCGGATCCGGGGCACGCACTGATGTACCGCTTGTCAGGCCATGCTGTGGTGGCGTCCCATATAAAGTGGAGGAAGATGGGCACCAATGTTAGCCCAGGGCCAGTCTTCCTCAGCAAAAAGAGGAGGATTGGCGTGGATGTTAGCTCAGGGCTGATCTTCCTCACCAAAAAAAAAAGGGACTTTGCTGTTAGGCTGTAGGAGTGCTCCCAAATCTGAATGAAAGGAGGAAAAACCAAGCCTACAAAGGACAAGCACTCGAACAGTCTGAGCTCTTGGTAGCGGCAACAACTCTGGGTGAATGATTGCCAATATCATCAGTATTTTCTTACTTTGGCTAAGATGCAAATTCCAGAGAGAGAACATTCAGTTAGCTCAGCTTAGTTGAAGTGCCTCCCTCTTCAGTAGGGAGATCAGAGCACCCTGATTCATAATTCCACTGAACTGTGTATGCTGGGGGGAAAAAGAATTCTCCACCAAAGAATGAAGTGTTTTGCTAAAAAGGAGAAATAGGCCCCGGGGTGTCTATGCATATCCACCACATCACTTGTGAGCCTTCTGCTGAGTGTGCCAGCTATTTTCCAAAGGCCAACTCTAAGTGCTATCATAGAACCGCGAAGTGGACAGACAGTGGAAAATAACCTCACCAAAGATTCTCTTTTAAAAAGGTTAGTAACCAAAATAGTGGCTCCCAACCTAGTCTCTCTAAAGTAGAAGTGAGAATTCATCAGAAATTTTCAGTATTTTTGAAACTGAACCAAAATTATGTGTTTGCTCTCAGAACTAAAATGTCAAGTTTCTTTATGTGGGTACAAAAATACATCTACTCACCATAAAAACACTTTTTTTCTCACCACGTTAAGAAACTCTGATATGTAGTTGTAACTGTCTTAATTTAAAATCTGGTAAACAAGTAATTCTATTTTAAAGTACATGGTTTGGTGAGTCAAAATTTTGAAAATATGGGATGTGTGTCTGTGTGTTGGGGGTGGGGCGGGGATAATATAAGAGGTCTTTGGTAGTTAATGGTTACTTTCATAAGTTAAGCCATTTGTTATGGGCTATATTGTGCCCCCAAAATTCATGTTGAAGCTCCTAACCCCTAGTACCTTAGAATGTGGCTATATTTGGAGATGGGGTCTTTAAAGAGACAATTAAGTTAACATGAGGCCCTTAAGATGGGCCCTAATCCAACTTGACTGGTGTCTTTATAAGAAGAGGAAATTTGGATGCACAAAGAGCCTCCTCTGGGAAGAGTGCACAGAGAAAATGCCATGTGAAGACACAGTAAGAAGGTAGCCATCTGCAAGCCAAGGAGAGAAGCCTCAGAAGAAACCAAACCTGCCAACACCTTGGTCCTGGACTTCTAGCCTCCAGAACTGTGAGAAAATATATTTCTGTTGTTTGAGCCATAGTCTGTGGTATTTTGTTATGGCAGCCCTAGCAAACTAATATACCACCTCAGGAAGATGGTTGACCATTGTCTTGATATCAGAGACAAAGTTCCACAGTGTGTCCTTGTAGATCATTCCAAAGTTTGATCACGTGTTCTTTTTTATTGACAAAAATGTCTCTAAATTTATTTAAATGCATCCCGTCTTTTGAGTCTTCCATGAACGGTAAGATCAACTGGTTGGCAAATCTCTAAAAACCATTGAAATGCTTGAAGATAGCAGCTTTTTTTCCCAGACTTAACAACTCTGATATTTTTTATTGAGCCTCACAGGACATGTCTTATATTACCCTGATCATTTGTTTTTCTCTTTTTTGGGTTTTCTCAAGTTTCTCCAAGACAGGACCCCAAATGAACGAGACAGGACCTCACATGTCACACAGAAGAAAATGTGTAAAAAGCCAGCCACTGTTGACTGTCCCTGCTTCTGCTGATTCTGAATTTTCCACAGACTGTCATCTCTGCAGGTACTTTTCCTGATGATTACTAATTTAATGTTTATTACAGAATTCAAGTTTCCTCTTCTGTCTAAGGCTCTTCACGGTTTGATGGCCCCCTTGAAGCCCATTTCTATTTTACTAATGTCAGCCTGGCCCATTAACCTCAAATTTCTCAAGCTCACCTCATTTTGGAGCACTTGCAACTCTGAGATGAACTTACTCCCTCTATTTACATTGACAGTCTCAAAAAATCAACCCCAGGGGGTGATTACTTCTTCTCATCTGAGATACGAGGAAATAGAATCACAGACAGGTTAAGTAACTTGGCCAAACTCATTCATTTAGTAATCACCGAACTGTGATTTCCTCCGTAAACAATATCCAACATTTATGCTTTAAGCAAAACTGGCTATATCCAAAATGTTGTTCTTTTATTCATTAACTTTTGACTTCTAACATTCATTTAAAACTAATATTGATTTTTCTAAACATCAACATCTCATTTCAAAACCACTGTTCACAGGGGAGACTGAGAGAGCATTGGTCTCTCCTGTGGCTGGCTTAGCGGAAATACCTGGAAAACACACATTTTTCAGACGGTTAAGTAATGCCAACCTTCTCAAGATTTTCTACCAAGTAGCCCTAAAATAAGAGGGAAATATGTCCTGGGTGTTCTGGATGACTCACCGAAGATAATAGCTCTTATATTTTATCTTAATGATTCTTTCAAATTTTGCATTCTACTCAATAACATATTTGTGTTTGCTTTAATATAAATTATTTATATGTTTAAATGTCATTCCTTACACTTAGAAAAATTGTTTTCTATATTTCTTGGTTGTTGGATAATATACTATTGCACAGAGTTTATGAATTTTAAAAATGAAATGGACTAAAATGAGGAAGGCTCCATGACCTGGAAATAATTATTGGTGTTCCAATAAAATATCATCTATGTAATGGAGATATATATGTGGACTCAGATCACAACCCTATTCTTTTGCTGATTTATAAGTTATGTTTTAATAATCACTGAATGAAAATGCTGAAAATGTTGCCAAAGAGACAGCTCAAAATAGTGTATGTACATATATATCATTGTTGTTGGAAATTTTATGAATTGTTTGTACCTTTGAGGCATATGATGGGACTGAAAGTTCTCTGCTCCACTGGGCATTCTCTTTTACTATCTCTGGCATGCACTTATCAAAGGATTCTTTTCAGTGAAGAAAGATGAATGATGATGTGATTCTTATCTTTAACAAAGACATTGTAAACATCATTACTTTTAATTGAATGAAAATGCTCAAATGCCTCATCATTCCTGCAGCAATTCTCCTATTTCAGCTCTCAACATTCATTTTAATTGCAGTCATCTTGTCACAGGCAGGAACAGCCTTGAGAGTGTCTTCTTGCAATTATTGATTGAGATTATTTAGCCTTGAAAAAATATCTTCTAGATAAGCCAATTTTGTTAAACATCTTTTGAGGCCAAAAAAGAATTAATTCATTTTATCAAAGGTTGACCCTTCACTGGATGTCTTCATTCCCCTTCTCTGTGAGGAAAATAATCACTTAAGCCAGTTAGAACACTGCAGTCCTCTTGCTGCACATCTGGGTTGTGATTTTCCAGATTAAGCTAGAGTTCATTTGTGTAGTAAGATTTTCAAAGTCATTTCCTATTGTTTTTTTAAAAAAGATATTCAAATCACTGGCCTTTTTTTTTTTTTTTTAAGTAAAAGTTTCCATTTTTGCTACCCCATTGAGCACATAGAAGAAATCAGGAGGCATATTGTTTGAGGTGAGTATTCTCGGTAAATGATGCAGTGGATGCTGGGTCATTCGCAATGAATGATGTCCTTGATGTAGGTTACCACTCCCACCTTTTTTCAGCTTGGCTGCCTCTTTTTGATCCAAAATAGATTTAGCCATGCCTACAGCACGGGCTCTATCAAATATTCTCATCACGCCAGCTTCATCTTTTAAAGTATTTTTGAAAATGACCTTGAAGTTAACTTTGAAAGATATTTTATTTGCCTATTTGTGTTTTTATTGAATTGCTTCTAGCAAAGTCTTCTATTTTTTTTATTTGGAAACATTTCTAGGAATTTTTCTTCAAATTGTGCTAATTGGGTTTTAAATGATGCTACAAGAATGATAACATCAGATCATTATGTCTCAAAGTTTTCCAGCAAAAAGTTTCCCAGGTTTGTTATTCCTCTACAGTAAAAACTCATATTTTAAATAAATATCAAAATATATATTATTTTGCTGATGCTTACCACTTACAGGGTAGTGTTATGATTTTATTAAATGTCATACTTATTGTGGATCTCTGGAAAAACATCATATCTGAAACCATTTTCGAAACCATCAGATTTTTCTAATTTTTTAAAATAATCTTATTCACAGATTTCAAAGCTTCTGATTACATTTTTCTGTTTAAGCCAATAATCCATATATTCATCTCAAAATATAATTAAAAATTACAAAATATACAACATATAATTAAATTACAAAATACAAAATATAATTAAAAATTATAAATTAAAAATTAAAAAGTAAACCAAGAGTGACACTATAATAATAAAAATTAACATTTTTGGTTATTTTGTGATATTGTGGCACTCATGGTGGTGGAAATTATCACTTAATTTAATTGTGTTTGTGTAAATCTATCCAGATCACAGGTTGAAACATTTCACTTTGTGCTTTTTACTTCTTACTTGTTTGTGACTTTCCTAGTTAATGAGAGGCATTCCACATTCCCTCCAGCAGAAGCAAGTTTTTTTTTAATAGTGGCATTTAAAAGACTTCTTAGTGTTCATTTTTTAAAACATCCAGAACAGGATTTTGAGAATCTAAAGGAGACACCTGAAGGAAGCAAGTGTTAAATCTATGTCAGTGGAATTAAGAAAAAAGAAAGATCCAAGGATTCTCTCCACCTCAGAAGGTCATATGGCCTGGGGGTGATTGGGCTGAAGGGAAGAATGAGGAAAAGTCAAAGGTGGGAAAAGATCATCCCAGGGGTAACCAAGTGGACAGATTCAAGGTCAGCATTAGGAAACATCAAAATTGAGCTCCAAGAAGCCAACAATAAGGTCGCCCAGTTTCTGTAACTCATCCGTGGCCCTGTGAGGAAGTCATTGGTTTCAGCTCTGGGGTGTGCACTTTCCATTCACAGCAGCCACCACATCATTAATGGCTCATCCAACAGAGGGCTGCTCACCTGCTCTAAAACTTACTGAATCCTGATTAATCTGCCCCTGTGGATATATCTTCAGCACCCCTCTTTTTCAGCAGCTCGGATAATTTATAAACCTTCTGAAAATAGAGGATGAGCTCTTTAACAAGTAAGGAAACCAAAGTGAATATAAAAGGAAAGTGCCTGGGAGGAGCTTTTAAACTCATGAAATCCCTCCTCACTACATAAAACATTTGACTGAATGTATTTTTGGTGGGAAGAGCCAATGATCGTGTGAATGTGTGTAATCAAAAGCAACAAAGCAAAACAGTGGTTTATAGTTTATCACACTAGTCTATAAAATAAAAGGGAAGCCTAAATGGGCTGCCAGTAAGAATTTCTTTGAAATTTCTGTGTTGCAACTTATTTGGACAGATAAGAATTAGCCTTGAAGGCCAGCGACATTAGCAAAGTCTGGTCTTGTCAAAGCAGCACTCCCAGTTTGTGATGTAAATGTCATGCTGGGTTTCTAATTATCACAAAAATACTAGATTTCCTATTTAGTCCCAGCACACTAAAACATTCTGGGGCTTTCATAAAAGAACTAAAGATTAGCTGACATGGAATACACATTCTGCTGATTCTTGTGTATGTATGCAACCAACCTCTCAAAGACAATAACACAACAATAAAACCAAAAAATCCTTTGCCCCCATTTTGCAGCAAAATTAATGTTCTAGGTACACACACCATGCTTCTTCTATGGGTTGTATACCTGAAGGTGCACCCCAGGGGATACACAAGCCCCCATTTAAGAAGGACCATTCAATTTCATGTCATCAGTACTCTTTATGAAGAATACCTCAAGGTTAAGCTGAAGTTATTTTATGGGCTTCCTGAGAAGAAATATAGATTTCTGGGAGTTTTTTTTTTTTGAAAGTCAAAGTCTAAAAACATTAGACTAAATCTCATTTGAAAATGAATCTTATTGGGGCAGGGCTAATGACTGAGAATGGAAAAATAAATGGATCACATGATTTTCTAGTCCATAAGTTGTAAAGTCAATTTTCTTGTTTCTGAACCTTGGATATCTATTGCTTATTTGATTTATTTAGTCCTTGTATATATTAATTCTACTCACATTTTACTGTCTTATTAAAATGCCATCTCCACCAAAGAGGCTTCCTGGATGCCTCTGCCTGGAAGTGATTATTCCCTCCTCTATTTTTTATAGACTGATATTTGGTATTTTTCATATGGCACATTACTTTCTAATTCACATTTTACTTACTTATGGGTATGGCTGATTTGTTGTACTAGAGTGAAAGGGCTTTGAGGATAGCGACAGTATATTACCCAATTGTGTGTTCCCTAGACACAGGGGACAGCAAACGTTTTCTGCAAAGCACCTGATAGTAAATATTTTAGGTTTGGGGAGTCACTTCTGGTCTCTGTCCCCAAACTCCAGTTTTAAGTATAAAAAACATTCTTAGCTTGTGAGTTGTACGAAAACAAGTTATGGGCTAGATTTGACCTTTGGACTGTAGTTTTTCAAACCTTGCTTCAGAATAGTTAGCAGTGCATATAGTAGAAAATAAACAAATATTTGTAATGGCAATGAGTAATAATAATAAATAACTGTTAAGTAAGATACTGGATTATTCCACAACATTCCCTTTTCAATCAGCATAAGTAAAAAGAATAAAACATTTGTACCTCCATTAAACAAATTTACCGGGTCATTTTCTTTCCTTCAGAAACTGCTTAGTCATAAAACAAATAGAATTGACATTTTTTCCTACTAATTTTAGTTAATTGTTATTCTCTCTGGATGTGTAGGGTGATGGATATTCAAAAGTCCATACTCTGTGTGCAGAGGATCCATACACCACAAAACAATTTTAAAAATATGAAATAGATTATTGTAAAGGAATATAGCTTAAATTCTACAAGTCCTTAAATTATGAATCCATCACTAAATATTTATTGAGTCATTCCTCCCATGGGAGGGAAGCAATATGAATGTTTCTGCTCAGGATGTAGAAAGTCACAGGAGTAAGTCGCTCTTACCCTAACAAGGAGACAGAGCCAGGGAACCTAAGAAATTGTCACTTTTTTTGAACCCCTCAGAGACCTGAGGTCATAACACGGTGAAGGGAACCGAATTCCAAAGAGGGACAGGTTCTTCTGAGACAGATGGGAAACACGAACCATTTCACCTGTGGAAGAACAGAGGAGGAAGAGGTGGCTGCCATAGAGGTGGGTGAGAAGAAGCCAGCTAAAATATTAATGAATTTTTAAAGGCTAAGTGTGGGCTGGTGTATCACTTTAGTACCTGGGAGCTTCAAACACACATTCACTCAAAAGCTCTATTTGAGGGGCCTCCGCTGAGTGCTCTGGGGAAATACCAGAGGCTGAGCTGGAGATGGGTAAGAACCTGCTCTGTGGCTCCACATGCAGAAAGTGACTGCCTGTCACTGGGGTAGAGGTATTGTCCCAGGATCATCATCTTATAAGAAGTAAAAGACTTATGCCTCTAGGAAAGAGACAGAAAACCCAAAGCCATTATGGAATGAGAGAAACAAAATATTTTTGTCTTTTGGGGAGGACTAAAAAACCCTACTTCTTGCCCCAGAAATCAAACAAAGATCTATTGTTTTCAGTAAAAGCCTTCTGCTTCTGAGGGAGAGGCAAGAAAATTTCTTGGACCAATAATACTGCAACAATACAAAACAGATTTCTTCTATTGCTAAAGAAAGGAACTACAACTTTCTCCTGTGAGAACCTCTAGAGATGCAAGGTACAATTTGGTTGCCTTGGGGATCAAGAGACAAGAACACTGAGAAAGACCCACTCCCAAGGCCCAGGCTCAAGGACCTGCCAAATATTAAAACTAGAACAAGAAAACAGAGAGCATACCCAGCTGCTACTGTGAGCCTAGCCCAGACTAACAAGCAATTAACATCTCCCCATGCAGAAAGAGTGAGAGAGGGGTTGGCAAACTGCGGCCTCTGGGCCAGTTCCACCCCGCAAACTGTTTTTGCAAAGCCTGTGTGCTAAGAATGGTTTTTACAGTTTTAAAGGATTGTAAAATAAAAACAAAAAAGAATATGAGACAGAGACCATATGTAGCCTGAAGAGCCAAGTTATTTATTATCTTACAGAAAAAGTTTGCTGACCATTGGACAAGAGCATGGAAAGAGACTCCTCTGTAGCACAATTGTGCAAAAACTTCTAAAAATGAGAATGGAGCAAGACCGTAGTCAATAACTCTGCAGCACATCAGACTCCACATTAAGTGCTGCAATGTGACCCAATCATTGAAGGAATTTGAAGCTTGTGTACTGAGAGGAATGGTAGCAACACGAAACTCATGCCTTGCTCCCCTAGCTCACCTACCAACTAGATTGATTCAACACCTTCATATTAACAGCCTGGAAGGAAAAAAGGCATGTCCACTTCCAGGTTTAAAACTTATTTACCTCAGTATCTTTTTTGCTTCTACATATAATTTCCATATTTTAATTTTAAAAAAACCATAAGATGCAAAACATAGCAAGGAAAAATAACCTATTTTCAAGTGATAAAACAGTCAACAGAATGAGATCTGGAGATGAGCCACATGTTAGAATGATCAGAAAGTAACTTAATAATAACTGCAGTACAGACGTTAACGTATCTAGTAAAAAAAGAATGGAAGACATGCATGAAGCTGGAAAAGGCAGGGAAATGGACTCTCTCCTCATGCCTCCAGAAGGAACGCAGCCCTGCTGACACTTTGATTTTAGTCTGGTAAGACCAGTTTTGGACTCCTGACTTCCAGATGGTAAGACAATAATTTCATATTGTTTTAAGCGATTAACTTTATGGTAATTTGTTACAGCAGCAATAGGAAACTAACACGAACACAAATATAAAGTCAAAAAATATTAGCAAATCAAAACCAGTAACACAAAAGAAAGATACTACATCATGACCAAGTATATTTTATACCAGAAACGCCGTGATGGTTCAAAGTTTGATAATCAATGTAATTCATCATATAGGGTAAAAAACAGAAGAAAAAAAAAAACACATATGATCATCTCAGTAGATGCATTGTGATGATTAATTGTATGTGTCACCTAGGCTATTGTACTCAGATATTTGGTCAAACATTTCTGTGAGGGTATTTTTTAGATGAGATTAACATTTAATCAGCTTTCAGTAAAGCTGATTGCATTCCATAATGTGAGTGGCCCTCATCCAATCAGTTGAAGGTATTAAAAAAAAAAAAAGACTGACCTCTCACCTCCCCTATGAGGAAGAGGGAATTCTGCCAGCGGACTGCTTTCAGAGGTGAGCTGCAACATCAACTCTTCCCTGGTTTCCAACCTGCAGATTTTGGACTTACCAGACTCCACAATCATGTGAGTCAATTCCTTAAAATAAATCAAGATACATAGATAGATAGATACATAGATACATAGACAGATGATAGAGAGATTGATCTCCATCTAATGGACGGATACACACCTCCATATATCCATCCAATTGATTCTTTTTCTGGAGAACCCTGATACATGCAATAAAAGTATTTAACAGGGGCTGGCCCAGTGGTGCAAGTGGTTAAGTGCGTGCACTCTGCTGCAGTGGTCCGGGATTCGCCCATTGGGACCCCGGGCGCGCACCATGCACCACTTGGCGAGTCATGCCATGGCGGCATCCCATATAAAGTGGAGGAAGATGGGCAAGGATGTTAGCCCAGGGCCAATCTTCCTCAGCAAAAAAAAAAAGAGGGGGATTGGCAGATGTTAGCACAGGGCTGATCGTCCTCACACACACACAAAAAAAGGGGTTTAACAGAGTCTATCATCCATTCCTACAAACTAGGAGTAGAAAAGAACTTTCTTAACCAATAAAGAGCTTATTAGAAAAACCAACAACTAACATCATACTTAATGGTGAAAAATTTTTGTTTTCACAGTAAATGAGAACAAGTCAAGGATGTCTACTCTCAACACCTCTATTCAACACTGCATTAGAGGTCTTAACCAGTGAGGTTAGGTAAGAAAAAGAAACAAAAGATATCAATATTGAAAAGGAATAAATAAAACTGTCTTTATTTACAGATGATGCAATTGTCTACAGAGAAAATGTCCCCAAATCCACATGTAACTGTTAGAATTAATAAGAATGCTTAGAAATATTGCAGGGTACAAGATCAATATACAATTTCAAGTGTATTTCTATATAGTGGAAGTGATCAATTGGAAATTAACATTAAATTTACATTTCAAATGATATTAAATTGATATACATACAATAGCATCAAAAATGAAATACATATGGACAAATATACTAAAATAAGTGTGCAAAAATGTAAAATGTTGATGAGGGAAATTAAAGAAGACCTAAATAATTGGATGATCTACCATGATAATTGTTTGGAAGACTCAATATTGTTAAGATGCCAGTTGTATTCTAATCGATCTATAGATTCAATGCAATTGCAATCAGTTTATCAGTCTTTTTAGTAGAAATTGACAAAACTTTTTCTAAATTTGTGTAAAAAAGCAAAAGTTCTAGCAAAAGAATTTTGGATGACAAGTTAGCTGATTTCAAGGCTTCATAGAAAGCTGCAGTAATCAAGACAGTGTGGTATTCGTATAAGATAAATATTTAGATCAATGAATAAAAAGTCCAGAAGGAAAGCTATACAAAAAGAGTGAATTAATTTTTTTATAAAGTTGCCAAAGTAATCAAATATAGCAATGATAGCTTTTTCATTAAGTTCTGTTAAAATGAAACACCCAAATGCAAAAAAATGAAACTTAACTTCTATACCTCACTAATATACAAAAATTAACTCAAAATGGATTGTAGAACTAATTATAAAAACTGAAAAAAACTTCAAGGCAAAGATTTCTTAAATAGGATGCACAAATAATAAACATGAAAGAAAAAAATTGAGAAATTAGAATTCATCAAATTCATAACTTAAGGAGGAAAAAGACAGTCAACAGACTATGAGAAAATATTTACTAACACATATCTATCTGATAAAGGATTTTTATCAGAATGTGTGAAGAACTCTTACAAGTCAATACTCAGAAGCTCAATA
The DNA here is from genome assembly GCF_020826845.1 of Diceros bicornis minor. Lineage (NCBI taxonomy): Eukaryota > Metazoa > Chordata > Mammalia > Perissodactyla > Rhinocerotidae > Diceros > Diceros bicornis. Next base: position 13,689,696 of record NC_080761.1, read on the forward strand.
AAATAAAATGGGCTAAATATTTGCACAGATATTTCACCACAGAAGAGATATTGATGGCAAATGCTTATATGAAAACATGCTTACCATTTTCAGTCATGAGGGAAATGCAAATTGAAAATCACAGTGAAACACCAGTACACATCTACTGGAGTGGGAAAAAAAAAGACAAGCCCACATGCTGGAGTGAATGTGGAGCTGTTAGAACTCGTATACATTTCTGGTGAGTATGCAAAATGGTACAGACACTTTGGGAAACATTTAACAATTTTCTATAAATTTAAACATACATTTACTATATGATTCAGCAATTCCACTCCTAGATGTTTACCCAAAAGAAATAAAAACATATGTCCACAAAATGTATACACAAATACACAAATGTTTATAGCAGCTTTGTTTATAATATCCCCAAACTGGAAACACCTGGATGCCCATTAGCTGCTATTCAGTAATAAAAATGAATGAACTACTGAAATGTGCAACAAGATGGGTGAATCTCAGTAGCATTATGCTAAGTAAAAGAAATCAGACCCTGCGAAAAAAATACGGCAGACTGTACAACTCCATTTGTATGACATTCTGGAGAAGGCAAAATTGTAGGGACGGAAATCAGATCACTGGTTGCCAAGGGCTGGGAACCGGGGCAGGGTTTTGACCTATAAAGGGCACAAGGGAACTTTTTGTGATGATGGAAACGTTCTAAAGCTCGATTATGGGGTTGGTTATATGACTGCATATATTTATTAAAAACTCATCAAGATGTAGATCTAAAAAGGATGAATTTTACTATATGTAAGCTAAATTTAGATAAATTTGAATTTTTAAAAGGAGACAAAAAGCATGTTAAAGAGAGTTGAAGGATTGGTTTGAGAAGTAGAGGCAATTAATTTGGATTTTTAGAACATGGGCAACATAGTGGGAGGCTTTGCAACACAAGCAGATGAAATTAAATGTTATATTATTGGAAATAAGGAATTATTAGATGTTCTTTAAAAAAAAGATGATATGACCTCAAAGGCAGAGAAATGTATCTCTGAATGGAACTTTGGGGGACATTTTGTTTGTCATCATTTTTCATATGAAATAAACTGTACATGCATCAAAATGGTTAAGTAACACCTTGAAGGTCTTGAATTTATTTATTACTCCTACTTTTCTCTGTCTTCTAATGCAATAATTTGCTTTTATCTTGATTAAATTCTTTATTTCCTTTTCTAAGTCATATTGGTTGTTCAGCTCCTAACTTCTTAATTTGGTTTAATTTACTTTGATTCTTTCATGTGTACTTATAAATTTTTCTCTAAACACTTCTTTAACCATGTCTCATAGATGTGACATGTTTCCATTGCTTCTAATTTCTAGGTATTCTGCAATTAATGTTTTAGGCTTTCCTCTTTGACTCAATAGTGATTTAACAAAATTGTGAAATATCAAGATTGTTGGGTTTCTTTTGTGTTTTTGTGTGTGTATCTAGTTTTTGTTATGGTTAGTCTTTTTATCACAGTCCAATAAAACTAGAAGTTAATAGACATTAAAGTGAGACATTAACTTTTTGGAATTCAGTTGGGTTTATTTAAGATCTCTTAATTGGTCATTTTTGGTTTTATTTTTGGTATTGTGTAGTATGAGCCCTAGAAAATAAGTTTTATTCCCATTTTTGGGGGATAGATTTTGATGTGTGTTTTTATAGCAAAAACTTTATTTCTTAATGAAAATGAGACAGTTAGTGCAATTAACGTTGTCCCAGCCTCCCCATCACGCTTACCGCCTCCCAATCCTTGCTAGGTGTGTTGTGTTTCCGTACATTTTAAGATTCAGTATTGTATCTTCTTTTGTAATTATAGCTGATATTTGGCCTTAATTCTTTTCCACTAGGGCTTTATTATTTCTAAAGCTCTTTATTTTGATTTATCTCTTAATTATTTAGATTTTATGAATAAGAATTTTTTTCATGAAACATTTATAAATCTATATTTCTTAAATCTTGATATGTCTCTTACCCTTATACCTGAAGAAGAATTTTGTTCAGTTTGAGACTACTGGGTCGCACTTTTGTTTCATGCAGAATTTTATAGATTTTTTTTAAATAATATTCTATCCTTAAATATTGCCTTGGAGAAGTCTGAAAGCACGCAAATTTTTTAAATTCTCCCCCCTTTGGGAACTTCAGGACTTTGGAACCTTTTAAAAAAATTTATTTAATGTCCAGAAGAGTTATTGTTATCTTTGAAGTCTAGTAACTTTATCAAGACTTTACTCAATGTTGACTATTCTGTTCCAGATTTTTCTGGGACACAGGGTTCATTTCTTTCTGTTATGTCTTAGCATACTTTTATATTTAATTTAGTAATTTGGCTCTACTTTGTCCTCTATTTCTATCACTGCTTCTAATCATCTTGATCTTTGTGGTTTTTTTTAAATTTATTTTGCTTGATATTCTGAAGGTTATTCTTTATGTCCTTGACTTTTATTTTTCAGTGTCTATTTATCACAAGCACTTGTAAGGGTGAGAAGCCGAGAATCTATAAGGCGATTCTTGAGATGTGGCACATGTGTTCAATACTGCTCTCTAGTGCACCCTCTTTCCACTAGACTGGGTTGATATTGCAGGTGCTTCCATGTACTCCTTCCTCACCGCTGGTGTTGTGAGGTCATACGGAGAGTCACTCAGCATAAGTAAGGTTTTAAGTAAGTTGGTCATTATTGGGAATGGTGGAAGACAGGCATGAGATGGGTCTAATGATTTCTTTTTTATTTATTTATTTATTTATTTATTTATTTATTTATTTTTTGTTTATTGCAGTAACATTGGTTTATAACATTGTATGAATTTAAGGTGTACATCATTATACTTCTATTTCTGCATAGATTACATCATGTTCACCACCCAAATACTAATTACAATCCATCACCACACACATGTGCCGAATTATCCGTTTCGCCCTCCTGCTTCCCCTCTTCCCCTCTGGTAACCACCATTCCAGTGTGGTGGTGTTTCTATGTCTCTATGTGGTTTGTTTGTTGTTGTTATTATCTACTACTTAATGAGGGAGATCATACGGTATTTGACCTTCTCCCTCTGACTTATTTGACTTTGCATAATACCCTCAATATCCATCCATGTTGTCACAAATGGCTGGATTTCATCGTTTCTTATGGCTGAGTAGTATTCCATTGTGTATATATACCACAGCTTCTTTATCCATTCGTCCCCTGATGGGCACTTAGGTTGCTTCCAAGTCTTGGCTATTGTGAATAACGCTGCAATGAACACAGGGGTGCATGTATCTTTATGCATTGGTGTTTTCAAGTTCTTTGGATAAATACCCAGCAGTGGAATAGCTAATGATTTCTATGATCCTAAATGACTTAGGGAGTGGACTTTCCTTTGCAGTAGCATCGTGAAATGAACGAAAGAGTAAAAGTTTGGGAAAAGTTTAGGAAAGTAAATCAAAGTACAAGAAGTTTCATAATAAGCAAAAAGTTCTCAGAGTTACTGATTTCAACTGTTTGCTGCAACACTGGGCTGGGCTGCCTAGATGAAAAGCTAAGATAGAAGGCTTGAGTCTCAAGATACCACAAAAACACTGTAATTTAGTGTTGACACTATGTATTTTATTTAAAAATTTTGTGAATAAATAAAACATCAATAATAAGTCAAAGATCTTACAAAATTATGATTTTGGGGGGAATCAATCATTCACTAATTTCTTGGATTTTCAAATCCATGATGACATAACTTTTTAAATACTATAACATGCATGCATAACTTCACTTAATGAAAAACCTGCAAAGACTAAATGATATAATTTTGGAAAGGAAGAAGTAAAGGAAAACAAAGATGCTTTTATAATATTTATTTATTTGTGGTGATATAACATTTGTTTAGGGTGCTAAAATTGTCTGTGAATGAATTTCATAAGATAAAGTAAGTAAACAATGCTTTGTAACTCCAATTCTATGAATAAAGGCTGTCATAGGATTCCCTGTTGCCTAACGTTCTTTGATTCTTCCTCTCCACCCTGTAGTCCTTTCGTTATTTTTTCCTAATCCTTCCAAATTTCAGACACAGATAATGAGTCTAGTTTGCCCTTCTAGAAAGTAAGATTGAGGTTTCCATGGGCTGAGACTAATAGGGATGCTTGGTTGGGCACCAGTCTAGGGCGTTTCAAATTCAGGATTTCTTGAGAACCCACAAATGATTTTCTCGGAAACATTTTCTCCTTGAAAATTCTGTGTAATCTCTGGTGAATGAAGCAAAAGAACACTGTTAATCTTAAAATTTGGTCACCCAAAATTTGCAGCATCTCCCGAAAACTCCAAATCAAAGTATTCCTCTTCTCCCCATGCTGCACTGAGCAAGCCAGAGTAAGACAGACAGGGTAAATAGGAAGTCAGAACCCCTAAGGAGAACAGCAGGTAGGGCAGCCTCATGAAACAGAGGCCGGCCTGCCATATGTGGTCATCTGGCAGCCCCACGAATCAGTCACACAGACAAGCACCTTTGATCTACGTGAAAGGCCAGACGTGAAATACAAACTTGAGTGACCTTTGCACTTTTCAGCTTGAGCGATTCGCCTTGTTCCTTGAACGTTTTTTTCCGCTAAAAGTCCATCCCTCTTGGGATGAAGCCATGTGATTTTGCTGTTTTCCTATCTCTGTTCTTGTCTATTCAGCAGCATCAGAGTGTGTGCTTTCGTTTTTGTAAAGATGGTTCTACACACTCTGATTTGAAAAGGTCGCCGGGAAGCTATGCAAAATGCCTTTTCACGGGCCTCCTAATTGCTCTCCCTGCTTCTGCCCCTGCTCTCCTTCATGGATCCTCAACACAGCAGCAGCGGAGACATCCCCTCAAAATCTCACACTGAACGCATCTCTCCTCTGCTAAATCTTTCTAATGGCTTTGCAGAAACCCTAAGGTCCCAAGACTTTACACAGACCCCGCCTTCACTACGTCTCTGACACAATTTTCTATTTCTCTCCTTCAGTCGTCCTTTTCTCATCATCTTACCCTCTTCGAGGTTCCTCAGCTGCTCTGGGCACATTTGCTTCAACACCTTTGGGTTTTCTGTCCCTCTGCCTGGTCCACTCTTCCCTGCATGTGCACATAACTTGCTCCCTCTCTTTCCTTAGATTTCAACTTAAATACTACTTTGTCAGTGAGATCTTTCCTGACTTCTCTTTTTTCGATAGCAAATCTTCCACTCCAACTCTCCTGATCTGCTTTACCATGCAGATTATTCTCGTTGGCATCTACAGATATGTACATACACACACACATGTATATACACAAATATATAAATTATATCTCTGTATCATATAATTATATATATATGAAGAAATAGATGTTTATTTATTTACTATCTCTCAAATTGTAATGTTCTATATTAGCTAGATTTTTTTTTGAGTGCTTCCCTGGTGAGCCATCTCCTAGAACAGTGCTGGGCACAAAATAGGTGCTTAATAAAATGTGTTGAATGAAGAACAACAAAAATGAATATTGTTAGAGTATACTTTACGATTAGCAAATTGTTTTAAATTAGAAGAAGAAATAAAATGAAAAGAGTAGAGATGGGTTCTAAGACAGAGATGCTCTCCTGGCAGAAATGAGTGAAGTCATTGTCAGGCTTGGCTGCAGGAAGAGATAACCGCAGCTCCTGGATGCTCTCTGCCCTCTGATCCTGTGCTATAAGTCACCACTTTTCTTGAGCTAGTTTCCAGGCATACATGTCTGTGATTGGGGGTGGCTTCTTCATTCTCAGATAACTGAACATGTTTGTGCTGGAGATTACCTCACTTCCCAAGAGGATCTGGGTCCTGTATCCCTACTGGGAGTCAGTCTGCGAGATAAACCAACATTTCTGCTGACTTTCTTCATCAGCTTTTTCTTCATTATCCTTTTCTTTCTCTGTTAGTACCACCATCAAGTATGTTAACCATCAGTATGTTAACCAGATTTTTTCTCAACTTCTCCGTGTTAGACTAACTTTGTTAAAAAAAAAAGTTCCCAATTTATCTATATTTTTATATGACTCTTTTCTTATTTAAGTTTATACTAGACCATTTCTTGAATCTCTTCCAAGCTGAAGCATTCATCTAGAATTCATAATTTTAAAGCTTGTATTTGGTCAACATGACATATAAAAGATAAACTCTATGATAGACTCAATTCTGATTGTACCAGACTCAAATGCTCTGTTTACCATTGTGCAAATAATTTAGAAAGTGCCATCCTCCAAAATCTTGGTATTAATTTAAAGTCAATTAAAGCCAAAAAGTCTCTTTTAAAACCTCAGCTTTTAAAAAGAGCTAATTAAAAATTCTCAAAACAAAATAAACACGAACCAGAGGTTACATATTCTTCTTTCTAATCAAATCAGAAAAGATATCTCCCATGTTTCTTATTAGTGCACCTTTATCTACATGTTATTATAGGAAGTTGGAGCAATCACCAGAAATAAAGTATATAAAATCTTCATAATTAAATTACCATAGTATCTTTGGACAGGTATCCACACAGGTTGTCAGTAGACAGTACACCTCCAAGACCTTGCTTCACAATTTGCTGAAGACAGAAAGCACTACCCTGATGGGGCATAGCAGAATTTGTGTGTGTGTGTGTGTGTGTGTGTGTGTGTGTCAGGGAGGGGTTAGTGCAAAATTGAAAGAGTATTCAATACATTAATATGTTCTGTAATCTGTAACAGATGTGATACATTGTTATATAACATGTGCAGTGCTTCATTTTACTTTATTTCTGGCTCTAAAATAAAGCAAAGCATGTTCGATTTACACAGCCAGTTTGCTCTATGTTATATACAACTCAGGGAAGGAATTCTTGTGACAAATAAGGAACTCAACACTTACATTGATATCATGTGAACAAAGGAGAAAACTAGAAGTTTTGTGTCTTTAAAATCAAAATTTTCTTCTCTAAAATGCTATTGATTTTATTTATTTTGTGGTTATAATATTTAATTTATTTTGAACTTTCAAGAAGAATTCAAGAAGAGCACTCAGTATTTATAGTTATTGAAAGAGGATATTGGCTTGTTAGGAAACACATGAATACAGATAATTATTCTATATAACACACTAACGCGACACTTGTGCAAGAGAAAAATATGAGAGAAGGAAAATGGCAGATGGAGACGCAAGTCATCAATCCAGGGAAGATTTATTTAACAACTACCACGTGTGAGATGCCATTTTGATTTTAGTCAAGGCTACATTCAGTTTTAATAACCATGAACACCACAGAGAGTTTAGGTCATGAGGAACAGAGGGTGAAAACTTTGAGCTGCAGATTAGGGATTGTAAGGCTGTGTTTGATCACAGGCCAGCAACTCTGCTTGTCTGATGCAAATCCATGCCTCAGTTTTTATAAATCACTACAAGTATAGGCGATCTGGGCTGGGCTGCTTGCAGATCATCAAAACCATGAATATTATATCTGTAGCTATAAGAGGCTACTACATAAAGTTGAACAAAGCGGAAGTAAGGATGTTTTGATTCCTGACTACACGACCCAGCATTGGTAACAGTGAATGTAGTGTGAGAGAGACTGGTGGGCTTCAGATGAATAAATAATGTAGTCAACTTCCATCTTGTCCCAGAGTGGTACATTTGTTATAACGGCCAAACAGACATAGACACGTCATTGCCACCCCAAGTCCATAGTTTACATTAGGGTTGACTCTTATTGTTGCATGTTCTATGGGTTTGGATAAATGGATAATAAAACGTGTATCCATTATTATGGTATCATAAAAGTATTTTCACTGCCCTAAAAATCTTCTATGCTCCAACAATGCATACCTCCCTATCCCCAAATCCTTGGCAACCATTGATCTTTTTACAGTTTCCACAGTTTTGCCTTTTCCAGAATGTTATAGAGTCAAAATCATATAGTAAGTAGTCTTTTCAAATTGGCTTCTGTCATTTAGTAATATGCATTTAAGTTTCTTCCATGTCTTTTCGTGGTTCAATAGCTGATTTCTTCCTAGTGGTGAATCATATTCCATTGTCTGTACGTACCATAGTTTATTTATCCATTCACCCACTGAAGGACATCTTGGTTGCTTACAAGTTTTGGCAGTTATGAAGAAAGCTGCTATAAACATCCATGTGTAGGTTTTCGCGTAGACATAAGTTTTCAACTCATTTGGGTAAATACCAAGGAGCTCAAGTACTCGATCATATAAGATTATGTTTAGGTTTGTAAGAAACTGACAAACTGTCTTCCAAAATGTATCATTTTGTATTCCCACCAGCAGTGAATGAGAGTTCGTGTGTCATTTTGTATTCCCACCAGCAGTGAACAAGAGTTCATGTATCATTTTGTATTCCCACCAGCAGTAAACGAGAGTTTGTGCTGATGTTTCACGTTTCATCTTATTAGCAGCCATTATTGAAGACTTTTAGATGGGAAATGATATTAATCATGGAATGATTAGGTTTCTTTTAGCAAAATAATTAACACTACTTAGAAAAATACATATATATTTATATTAATAGTAATAAGTAGATAATAAGCAAACAGGTGGTATTAACAACAGTAAAAAGCAGGATAAACATGTTTGAGGTTTCTCTTGATATAATTACCAAGGAAGATGCTGAGGTAACAGTATTTGAGGCTAGTAGGTGTAACATATATGCTTGGACTTTATCAAAGCATTCACAGTAGAGGATTATAGGTAGGATTATCAGTTAATTTTTAGTTTGATGATTCCATAACGTCACCCCCTGAGATTTTATGTAAGGGTAGAGGTGCTAAAATATTACAAAAACTTCCTCATCTGCTGCACTAGATCAAAGACCAGATACCAGCCCATTACTTTATTGTATTTTTTTCTTTGGCTTAGCTTGCATGGATAGTAATATATTTAGGAACAAAGTGACTCACTGAACCTCATTTTCAGCCTCTGGTGGTTAAAAAAGGAAAATATTATTTTATAGAGATCTCCTACCCTCAAAATTTATACTAGGCAAGTTTATGTCTAGTCAACACAAGGTGGTTTTATGGGTATAGAATATAACAAAGTCTGTTTTGAGTTCTTCGAGTTTTGAACTGTCTTGGATTAAATTAAGGATGGACCTATCTATTTTCTAGTGAATTGTAGTATATTAAGGACTAATAAATATTGTCTACATATAATCTAGACATTCAATTTATTGAAGTGAGTGTTTGAGTTCTTTAGCTCTACAGAAATATTTGCTGTTTTATTGTGCTCTCTTTCATATCCACTGTATGTCTTTATATTTGTCTCTGTAGGGGAGCTAACAAGCAGTAGTAAACTTCTAAATCTTAGAGGAAATACAGTCAATGCATCAGTCAAGGTTCAAGACTCTGTAAAAAGTTAAAACAAAGGGAATTTAGTCTAGGTGAGTGATGAAAGAGTTGGGGAGCTATACAAGGAATGGTGAGAAAACCCAGAGATTAAAGAAGTAGGAAGCAGACACCAGCCCTTGTTGGGCGGTTAATATAGAAGAGCTAAGTTAACTAGGGGCTGCCTGAAGTTCAAGGAGTCCAGGAAGACTATGGAATCATGGTAGGCTTTGTCATATGGGAGATAAAATATGGAGAACACAGCTACATTCAGAGGCTGCTAGAGGTAAAGGATATGAGGGAGAGAGAGAATGGGTCCTTCCCTGCCCATGCTCTCCATTCTCCTCGCAGTGTTACCCACTGGCTGGATCCAGGCGCAATCCAGCATTAATAGGGTCTTTGATACACAGCCTGCAGGAGTCAACATCCTTATGAAACTGAAAAGCAAGGGTGAAAACAGGGCAAACTGTCCGGGGACCAGCACAGCTAACCACTACTTGGAAATACTACAGATTTCATACTCTTTCTATACATATTGGGGCTGTAGAACATTAATTGGCCTAAGTTCTTTCCTTTAACTTATATTCATCATTGGAATAAATAAAGCGAACAATCCCACTGCCAGTACAACTATCCTTATGGGAACATTTACTTTGGGGTTTATATTTTGACATTTTTTTTAACTTAAAATTCATGAAATTTATTTCTGTCTACTTTCTATATTTAGTTAATTGTGGAATTTTGTAGGCTTTTTAGCATTTTGATAATATTAAAAAAAGGAAGCTTTAAAATGATAAAATGTTGTCTAAATATGTATTCCATAATAATTTGATTATCAAAGTAATACAAGGTGCTTTTTGGTAATTTATTCTGTAAATTTAAAATGTCACCAAATTGGAAGCATAATATATGATTCAAGCTACTGATATCCTTTAAAAGATAGCTTGACTCCAGGCCTCCTGCTTTATATTTCTTTTCCATTGATGTGAGCACAGATCTGAAGTTTCCTGCCTCCATCTGTTCAGTGGGCATTATCATTGGATACACAGAAATAAGGTTTAAAAATTTTAACTAGTTAGTCTTTCCAGACTTTAAATGTTTGATCTTTAAATTTAGTTTTTATTCCAACAAACTGCTCTTTCGTGCTCATAACACATTTTGGTACCATCGTGTATCAGTATAACAAATGGTTCCCCTCTAAATTTTTCCAAATCATTTCATTGGTTAATATAATGCAGTGCTTCTCAGACTGAGTCTGGAGCATTCTTCTCGGGGATCCTTGATTTACCAATCCAGTCTATACAGGTATATCACCTTATATTTTGACCACAAACAGTGGCTTTGGAAACTCAAAAAAACCTTGAGATCCATTTTGTGACTTACAAGGAATCTTCCAAATTGAAATATATGTTAATATATATTATAGGGTCCTTAATCAATATATGGATATGATGATAGGTCTACCCACAATACCTTGGAAATAAAAACAACTAAAGTATTTTTAGCCCTAATCAATCTTATCTCAGTGATATTAGAATAAGATAAGAATGTATTACACAAGCTGAAATTTAATGAAGTGTATCAAAACTTGTAAAATGTTAAACAACATTATTAGAAAAGAGGTAGTCAACATCTTTTCTAGAAAAATGGAGACTCTTAAACCAAATTTAATGTAGCTACAGTATTGTAAAATGGTCTATAACAGCCAACAGAACTTCTCCATTATGATTGGCATGTGGTCCACATTTAGCTTCTAAACTACCACCAGTAAGATAATATTACCTTTCCTTGCTTCAATCACCTGCTATATTAGTCTGCTCAGGCTGCCATGACAAAATACCACAGATTGGGTGGCTTAAATAACAGAAATTTATTTCTCACAATTCTGGAGGCTGGGAAGTCCAAGATCAAGGTGTTGGCAAAGTTTCATTCTGAGCCCTCTTCTCTTGGGTTGTAAGTGGCCACCATCTTATTGTGTGCTCACATGACTACTTTGTGCCTGGGTAGGGAGAGAAAGAGCAAGCTTTCTGGTGTCTCTTCTTGAAAGGACACTAATCCCATCATGAGGACCCCACCCTCATGATCTCATCTTATTCCCAAAGGCCCCATCTCTAACTACCATCACATTGTCTGGTAGGTCTTCAACATACGAATTTTGGGGGGACACAAACATTCATAACACCTCCTCAGTAGCCTTTTGATTATTATTTAGTTTGAACCACTGCCCTCACCCCACATGAGCAAGAGTTATAGAGACAGGCTTTGAGCAGAGCTTGTGATGTACCAGGAGTTCAGGTCAGTGAAGGGCAAGACAGGACAGGGCCACAGGCTCACTGTACTGAAGTTACACAGGATATTATGGAGATTTCCAAAAAATAAGCCAAGTGGGCCATCCAGCTGAGTCATCGATCTAAATGGGATGGGCTGAGAAAGAGCATCCAGGCAGGAGGGAAATTGTAAGGGCAGAACTAGCCCCAAAAGTATCCAAAAGAAGGATGGTAAATGAGCCAGGAAAAGTCTCAGAGCCTCAGGAACAAAACCACAGTCATTTTTTATGGCAGTGCAGGTGAATCTGTTAGAGGACCTATCCTACTTGGACATATATTTGGCTTGCCATTTGGACTTTACTACATGGAAAGAAAGTTTTAGCTAATATTTTCATCTGCATGGCAGCTCTATTTTTTATTTTAAATAAACATATTAAATAAATTAACCTTGCATTTTCATACATTGGCATCATGTTTACTTGGAAAATGTAAGCTCTTCTCCATGAATATGAACAACTCTGAGTACACTATAGTAAGTAAGATTTTGACAGCAAAGTTAAGGGTCAGAGCAATTAACACAAAGATAACCCCATGGAAAGTTCTGTTTGTCCTGACTGCTGCTTCTCTAAGATGTCATCTTGTATCAGTTGGGGTGTTAATTTGCAAAACACATCCAACAAATTTCACTCACTTGGAGCATAACAAAGATTCAATTCTTTATTTCAATCATAGCCTAAATCTAACTGAAGTCTTAGTTGAGAGAGAGATGGCTCTGCTCCATTCTGTCATTCAGGGATGTAGGCTCATTTCATGTAGCGGCCACCCTCTAGGGTCTCAGGTCTTTGCTGATTTTCTGTATCTGACAAAGGAAAGAGGAGAATTATGTGGAAAGTCTGTTAACATCAGGTCTAAATATGGCATATATTATTTCCACCCACATTCCACTAGAGCTCAGTCACATGAGTTATTCACATGGTCCCATATAACTGCAAATGTCTAAATGTGTGTCCAGGTGGCAGAGGGATGAGGGAATGGTGAGCACATATCTTGTCCCTGCTATAGCTCTTTATCTTCTTATCTCTTTCTATAGCCTCTTCTCCATCAATGGAAAAGCAGACTGACAACAAAAGACATTTCAAAATATGTTTATAAGTTTTAACAAATATCTTGTAATTTCTGAAATATGAATTAACAAAAATATGGACAGAGTAGCCTTTGTGCATAGAGTCAATTTCTCATGGTTTTGGGCTTCTCTCTGAACACAGCATGTTCCAGAAACAATAAGTCTGTGTTTAATATGAATTGAGAGAATTGTTGCCAGTAAATTTAAAACAAATTCTTCCGTATCCTTAGCATTAGTAGATTTGTTATTATTTGAGAGCTTTGATTACAGTTCATAGTTGTTTGTTTATCATATGAATAGTAACTTTTCTTGTAAATACACGTTTCAATAGAAGGAAGCATTTGTGCACTTGCTTCAAGAAAGAACTTGTCAGTGAACTTTCCGGAGAAAGCCTTAGTGTTATTAGCCCTGAATAATACGTCAGAGAAGAATCTTTCAGTCAAATTCTTCAGGTTAAAACTTGACCATAACCATAGCTGATATACAATGCTTGTTACTTTGTATCAGAGGGAAGAAACAACTTCTTCACTTATTTAGTTAATTTTAGAACTGTACTCTCCAATATGATGTCCATTAGCCACATGTGGCTATTCAAATGTAAATTAATTAAAATTAAATAAAATAAAAAATTTAGTTATTCATTCTAGCCACATATCCAGTGCTCAATAGCCATACGTATCTTGTGGCTACCATATTGGACAGGCAGACATGGAGCATTTCCATCAACATTGCTATTGGGTAACAGTGGTCTTGAAACATAGTTTGCCAACCCAGAGCCATGTGAGAAGAAGGAACGGAGATAAAGAACTCAGATCAGGGTGAACATTCACAGCTGGCAAGCGCCGCTTGTTTCTTACCTATTTCTTTTTTTTTTCTCATTCATGAACAAATCTGAATCTGTTCAGTACATTAAAAAAAAAAACAGGCTTATTTATTGGGTGTTTGCTTTGACGACTGGAGGATGGTGGCTAGCTCATTGGGGACTTTCATTTATTCCTTGCACTAGCATAAAGACTGTTAACGCTATTCAAAAGAGAGCCATTCTGTTTGGTATGAATGGGCATAATAAATTAAGTACAGTGCAGTCTGACCTATAATACTTAAAACAGCAAAAAATGTTGGTATACTCTTGACATGAAAGCCAATCAAAAAGGCCACTAAAGCCTTTTCTTTTCTCTCCACCCCCTCCTTTCCATCTACCCTCTCACATCCTTTTTTTTTTTTTTTTTTGGTTCCTGGAACATTCCGTTTTTTTTACAAGCTAACAAGTTTGATGTGGCCCTGTGTCTTATTCCCTTCCAGGCTTGCAGCTGTTTTGGCAACAGAAGAAAAAATCCCCATAACAAATCAAATAAAAGCCCTTTCTGTGAAGAGGAATTGAAAACAGCAGGCCTCAAAGAGGACTGCACATGAGATGCCTTGTTCTGGCTTTCAACACAGCTCAAATCAGAAACACATTACCATAATCTGAAACAGCCCACTGCTAACACAAGACAGATGGTGGGTAATAACCCATGCATCATTAATAAATAAATTCCAGCATTAAAGGCTTTACAAAGTATGACAACAATATCTGGGCACAATTACTGCCCCTCTCCCACCCCCAACATCATTTCAGTGTGTTATGGACTATGCTGGGTTATTTTTCCCCCCTCCAACTCTGTGGATCTGAAGGCAGTTTAAACACAGCACAAGTTTTAACCAGATGAAAGCTATCTCAGTGTACAGGACAGGTTTGAAACTCCATAAGGGAAAAATAAAATAGATGCCAAAGTGTAATAGCTCCCATGTTCTCCCGTTGGATCAGCCCACGGCAATTTATTGCACTGCCCTCCACGGCTAGCCTCACTCTGTCTGGTACGCCTCTGTGCCTGCATCGCACTACGCACTTCAAGCAAGAATCTTGGCATCAGATTTGCCACAAAGCTGAAAGATATATGTGTGATTTCTCAGCTTTCCTTTTGCAAACGATACCATCTGTCTCTTCTCCCCAGCTCCCCCAACCAAGGGGGGAAGAAAAAACAATCTTTGATTAGATTGAAGAAATTAAAAGAGAGAGAGGAGAGAGAGAGAGAGAATGAATTTCAACTCCATAAATGTTGGAAATTGAAAAAAAAAAAAAAGCCATTCATCAGATGCCCAAAGACACCGATTGCTTTGCTTTATTTTGTTTGTTCAAGGGGGTAATGTTATTCCAACAGCATGTGAGAAGTGTAGGAACGCAGCAGAGGACTGCGCAGGCCTTTGGGCGATGGTCTCTGGGATTCCCCAGGGTTCTGCAGTGCTTTTACAAAGCCTAGGCTGCCACTTTTTATGCATACCATCCTGAGCCAAAAAGCAAGCATGGTGCTGGCCGTAAATTCCAGAGAAACACAGGCTTTAGGGGACCAAATACCAAGTTTGATTCCTCTTATATGAAATTACATATTTCTCCTCAACAATAGGCAATATAAGCATTTTTGTCAAATGTACCAGTATTATGTCTTTAATGAAAGAGATAAACTATTGGGCATCACCTCGCTTAATGGGTAAAGAGCTAGGGACAGAAAACATAGTACATTCTAAATTGGCTAATCCCAGATTACTAGAAGGCCAAGTGAAAATGTCTCCACTGCATCAGCCAGTGACCCAGGTGGCCAGTCACGGGGACATGATTTACAGTCTCTGAGCATTGAATTGCTTCTCCTGGTCCAGGGCCATTTGGTGATTGGGCGGAGGTTGGGGGAGAAAAAGAAGTCTCTTCTTGGAACAGCTGTCCCCTTTCTTTCTGCACACACAGAGCTTTCCTTTCACTTAAAGGCACGCACACGACGGCTGCAAAGTCTGCGAGACTTTCCTGATTAACATCTAAATACTTTGCCTCTGTCTCCTCCTCTTTCCCAAACTTAAATCAATATTTTTATGTGTACATATGTATCTACTTTCTCTTAATTGACTGTGTGTTTATCTTATTTCCCCCATTAAATTGTGAGATTCCTGAGGGTAAAAACCATGTCTAATCTATGCTCTAAATTCCCCTTAGCACCCGATACAGAACACTGCACTCCAGCTGAATGAAATCACAACTCGGGAGAGCAACGCCAGGGCCCCTGGCAGTGCAGACGCAGACGAAGTCCGTGAGTTCCAGGTGAGCCTGTTCCAAGGCGGCTTTTCTTTGAATTCTCTCCAGCTTTCTCTGAGAACAGCTGCTGAGGGATGGTCAGAAGGACATAAGTTAAGCTTTAATTGGTTCCTGAGGTATGCAATTTCCTTCATGATCTGAACATGATGGAGGAAATTTTAAATGGACTCTGATATTGAATCAGTAGACAGAGAATGGAGCAAAAACCTTATTGATCAAATGTCTTTCCAAAAATGGCACATTCTGTAAAAGTCAGGATTAGTTCCAAAAAACCTTGGTCTGTTTCCGACTCTGTAATTTCTGATATCACATTTAATAGTCTCTCCTTCTTCTATCTTGTGGTAATTCCTGAGCAGGATGATTTGATAAACTGTCATTTCATCATCATCATCATTATCATCTGGGTAAAATAGTGATCAGTAAACTTCTATTTGTTCATTTTAAAGTACAGTCTATGGTTTGAAGTTGGTTAACCAGATTTAAGCCCTGTTCTCTCGAGCTTTAAGTCTAACAAATTCTGTGCATGCAAACACTATAACTGTGAAAAAAACAATATAATTGCACATTTATTGTATAGTTTGGATTGTTGTTTCTACTTTTTTTTTTTTTTTTTTGCTGAGGAAGATTGTGCCTGAGCTAACATCTGTGCCAATCTTCCTCTATTTTGTATATGGGACGCTTCCAGAGCATGGCTTGACAAGCAGTGTGTAGGTCCATGCCCAGGATCTGAACCCATGAACCTGGGCCACAGAAGCAGAGCACGCGAACTTAACCACTATGCCACCGGGCCACTCCTGTTGTTTTTACCTTTATATGTAGCAAAGAGCAAAATACATCATGAAATTTACAGAGGAAGAATAACTCCTTTTTTTTTGATAGTCAAGAAAGTCTTTTTGTAGGAAATTGAGGTGATTTATTCATTAATTAATGAATATTTATGCATGCCAAGCATTATTTGGGGTATAGGAATGAAAACATCTTGAAGTGATAGAGCAGAACAGCCGGACAAAGAAGGTAGTTGTATTTAGAGGAATCAGATGAGGAAGCAGAGGCTAGATGGACATCTTGTGAGACCAGGTAGTGGACTCAAGTGCACAGAATGGTCTTCTGCAAACCTAACTAGTCCAGTGAAAAGCCTACATAATTAGTATAGTACATCCCTAGAGATGGTCAGGGCTGGGGTTTGTCACCTCCCTGAGAAATTCCTGGCAACCTATTAGTAGCTATACATTTTTCCATGTCTGCCTTTAGAGCACATAGTTCAGTTTCCCAAATATTTGTGAAGTGTCTAGTGCTTCATTTTCCTTATCTGTAAAATGGGAGAAAATTCTTTATAACACAGGTTATTTTGAGGATCAAATGAAATGGTACATGTAAAGACATATTTTACATGTACTTAAAATGGCCCATAAAATTTATTGACCACTTAATAAATTTTAGCTGTTATTCTTACTAAAAGTCAGGCCCACAGCTAGACACACTAGGTACAAAATAGCTCATTTCCCTTGCTGTCTGGTACTTACAGTCTTGGGGTAAGATCAATGCAGGAAAATTATTTTGGTACTATATACTAAGTGATGCCTGCATTCACTCACTTGGAGACATTTGTTGTTGCCTACCCCATGCCAGGTGCTCACAGTACTATACCCTGAGTATGCCATGATGAGAAAAAGGAGATGGTCTCTGCCCTCACTGACCTTACAGTTTAGTGGGAAAAGGGGATATTAATAAAAATTTGCATAAATAAAAGCCCAATTATAATTGCATATGTGCACCATGAAGAAAAGATGTTTCAAGAAGAGTGTTCAGTTATTTCTAAGTGTGCAGAGTAGTCAAGTGAGATAAGAACTTGTTATTGAGATAAGAACTTCTTACTGTTCCTTGAATTGGTGACTTGTTAATATTTACAAATTCTTGAAAGAGCTAATTCCGAGGAGTGTAGTTGTGGAAGCTGGACTGAAGTGGGTTGAAGAAGAGGAAGAGACCAAGTAGAGACCCCAATTCTGCTTGCTATATACTTTTAAGAGATAAGCTACAGACATGGCCAGGATGTTTTGGAAACTCAGAGGAGGAAGATTTAAACCAGCTTGTGGGTTCAAGATCAGTCTCCTGCAGTAGCTGACATCTGACCTGAATCTTGAAGAATGCATTATGCATATAAAGAAAAATGAGGAAGATACTCTAAGCAGAAGAAATAAGATCACTAAATTCAGAGATGTGTGAAACAGCAATATATGTGTAGGCTGGTTCATAAAATATCTAGATTTAATCATTTTTAAGGGTCTGGCCTGTACTGTTGTCTTAAGATATCTTAAATGTAATTCTAGTTTGCTTTGCCCAGAAGACAACAAAGCTCAGGTTGGTTGTATACGTCATCTGTTGTCATAATCATGCCACCTAACTAATAACCACATAACCAATGACATAGAATGGTAAAAACATTTATTTTTCCTCTCAAGTCCATGGATTATCTTGGTCATCCTATTAACCTAGGGCTGGCTTGGCTGATCTCAGCTGGCCTTTCTCAGCATGGCTCATGCATGGCTGGTCAACTGTGAGTCGGCTGTGGATTGGCTGGTCTAATATGACTTCACTTGGATTGACTCAGGTCTTCTCCAGGTGGTCCCCCATACTCCAGCAGGCTAGTCAGAGTTTATTCTCATTGGAGTGGCAGAGTTCCAAGAAAGTAAGCAGATATGGGAAAAGCAATTGAGACTTAGGCTTGGAACTGGCATGCTGTGACTTCCATGACATCCTGTTGGCCAAAGAATGTCACATGGCCAGCCTGGAATTAAGGAGTGGGGAAGTAGATTCCACCCCTGGATGAGACTTACTTTCAAGTAATGTTTCAAAAGGGTGTGGATGTGGGAGGAGTGGAGAGTTACAGCCATTTTTTCAACCAGTTTATTTCATTGGTAGTTAATGCTTTTTGGTTGTAATGATCCCTTGGAAATCTCTCTTCAAAAGAAAATTACAACTTAAAATACTTCATATTGAGATATTTTACTTGTCAGAATTTATTTGTCAGAGTGTACTTGGCACCTTGCCTGCTAGATAGATAGATTTCTGGAGATTAACAGCCCCACACCATTCCTTGCCAATCTTTAAAATATAGATACAGAGTGGTATAAGTTGAAGAATGAACATTTTTGCCCCGTTCTAGCCAGTTACTCACATATGCTCACCTCATTTTCTAGTTTTGTCACCCACCCTGGAAAGGAGAAGTTGCTCAATTTACATGTCAGATAGTGTTTGGGCCACAAATCTATCTGGTGGGCATGGTGAAATGTCTCAAAGAATCTAAATCTAAGTTCCTTCCTGTCTTACACAGTTTCTGTTTTCCACATCCTACAGTAAATAGATCCCAGGGGTCAAGCTCATCCGTTCTTTCCCTTTCCCAATTCTGCTTTACTAAAATTGAACCATAGTTTGCACCAGACCTTGCTCTGAAACCCGACCCTTCCCTTAGGATTTAGATTTAAGAAGTGGAAAGTATGGTGGTCTAGAAGGATGAAAATGAAGCATTAATTGGACCATAAATTCAAAGTCTCTGTATAAACCAACTTTTACCAAATAGTCCAACATAAGAATCTGTGAGTTTAGGCCCAGATATTTATAACGTGGTGATTTAACTCTCCTTCTGGTAGTGTTTCTATTTGTGACACTCTCAGGAATATTGTGAAGGCACCAGAACCTCACCATAATTCCTAACAGTCTCCAGCCCCTAAGCTTCTCAGAAGTGATGTAAATAAAGTTGTCAATTGAAGGCAATAGGAAATGGTGGAGAGAGAGAAACAAAGTGGAAGGTAATGCTCGTATTAGAAAACTTTTTCATCCAAATGATAACTTGCTAATTTCAGTGTGCAGAAATTTGGCCAGAATTTTTCATCATTTCATTTTGCATGGTTTCTTGCTTTCTTACATTTCCTTTGAAGCTTCCTGGGCTTGAAAACATGTGAGCTAAAATGAAGAAAAATATGTTTCCATGAATTTCCTCTCACCGAGCCAAAACGTCTTAGGCTTGCATTGACCCTATTTGATCCTGTCTCCAGGGGATGACAGATGGCATTGCTCTCCAACCCCTGACATCTCAGTGATGTGGCTTGGGAAGTCAAAATGTTCTAGGCAAAATTCTACAAATTTCTGGTAACTGTAGTTTCAGAATAAAGGTAACATGGGCCAATTGTAATCACTAGATGAATCATATCTTAAGTTAATCTTCATTTGTGATTTTTATTCACTGTAGGAAAATAGAAAAAAAACTAAGACAAATACATTTGAAGACTGTAGGCTTCCAATATAGGATGGCGGCCAGTTGATATTCTTTTTTAACATAGGTAACTTAAGCTAAGCTGCCACAATATGAGGAATAAACAAAAATAGGAGGGTGATAAGGAAGGTTTTATAATAATTTTGTATAGCGTTCCATTATATTTGGGAGTGCCCATCGGGATAGGAGGAAAGTTATAAAGAGGTGACTTCAAAATACGATTGAGAGTGAGGGCCACTAAGCCACTAAGAATCACTGTTTTCTAACATCAGAACATTATATTAATTTCAAATGGTATAAGTAATACACAAAACCAATCTCTAGGGTAAAATTTTAGAAGATGCATTGGAATTATAAAGATGCTTAGAATAGTACCTAGCATAATGTGAAGGCTTAAAAATCATTTGTGGTAAGAAAATAGAAAAAAAATAAATAAAACAAAAAGACATTTGAAGATTGAAGGCTACCAATACAGGATGGTGGCCTGTTAAAGTCTGTTAGCAGTAAGAGGAAATTGGTGCTATTATCTGTTTGTTTTGCCTCCATATTTTTTGGCTGCCTTGTTGTCATGCAAAAGTTGGAAGAGAGAGTTTCATCTCCAAAATTAGCTAACTGTGTACAAATATATTGATCCTGAACACTTTGGGATCAGCACAGAGAAATACCTTGGAGTTAGGTTTGGTGAAGAGACAGTGTGGAGGAAGCAGAGGAGGAAAAGACATACTTTAACCACAGTACGGAACTTGGCATCGAAAATTTCTTATCTTATTTAATTACATGCAGTATCGACAAAGGAAGTTGAATAAAGGAAAAAATACAACCATACCTCAGAGATATTGCAAGTTCCATTCCAGACCACTGCAATAAAGCAAATATCACAATAAAGCAAGTCACACAAATTTTTTGGCTTCCCAGTGTATATAAAAGTTATATTTACACTACACTGTAGTCTGTTAAGTGTGCAATAGCATTAAGTGTAAAAAAACAATGTACACATGTTAATTAAAAAAGCTTTACTGTTTAAAAATGCTCACCATCTTCTGAGCCTTCAGCAAGTCATAATCTTTTTGCTGGTGGGGGGTCTTGCCTTGATGTTGACGGCTGCTGACTGATCAGGGTGGTGGTTGCTGAAGATTGGGGTAGCTGTGGCAATATCTTAGTATAAGACAACAATGAAATTTGCCGCATCGATTGACTCTTCCTTTTGCCAATGATTTCTCTGAAGTGTGCTATGCTGTTCGATAGCATTTTACGTACAGTAGAACTTCTTCCAAAATTGGAGTCAATCCTCTCAAATCCTGTCAGTGCTTTATTGACTAAGTTTATGTAATATTCTAAATCCTTTGCTGTCATTTCAACAACCTTACAGCATCTTCACCAGGAGTAGATTCCATCTCAAGAAACCAGCAATTTGTAAAAAACACAGTATCTGTGAAGCACAATAAAGTGAAGTGCAATAAAACGAGGTATGCCTGTATTATGGACACAAAATAGAATTCAATTCAACATAGTCACCTTGTGGAGAAATGAGCTTTTGTCTTCTTTTAGGAATGGACAATTAGTGAGGTTCAAGGAAGTCCAGCAATTGTACCTGATTCCTATTCTACATGATCTTTCCTTGATGGATTTAGCAGGAACTGGATAAGAATGGATTATAATTTCAATTCTCACTGCTATTTTGGAAACTAATCGGGGGAAAGAAGGCCAAAACTATTCTTTCAAGACTTGTAAAGAAAGAAAGAAAGAAAGAAAAAAAACTTGGCTACATTGAGTCCCCCAGGCAGATGTTTTGATTGGCAACTGGCTAGGCAGGAGAAAAACATATTTATTGAAGAAAACCTTCACAGATGAGAATTTTGAGCTTCTTTTGGTTATGTGTCAAGGAAACTTGTAACTTACTACTTTCATCTTTAGTAATCTAAAGTATGCCCGTGATTTCAAATATCTATTTTATAGATAATTCCCTAACCTACACTCTGCTTTTGACTGAAAGAGATTAATGGCATCAAAGGGTAGTTGATTGGGTGGAACCACCTTCCATAATCTCTATCAGCCTCACAAGCTTCCCAAAACAATCAAATTCAAATAAAAATATCATGCTTGCTATGTAAACACCCAGCTGCTCACCTCCCCGAGATAACACAGTGATGCTTCTAAGTTTAGAGCCACCACAAACTCCAAATTTCTGTTGAGTTACATATTGCCATCGACTTGTCCCTCTGACACCCCAGCCAACATATCTAGAAAATGTTCATGACCTTTCTACCTTGACTTGGCCTCTGCTGTAACTGACTTCTTTATTCTCCTACTCACCCAGGACATCTATTTCCTTGTCTTTTTGACTTTTCCCTTCCCACAACTCTTGTGGTTAATCCATCGCCTTATCTTAGAAAATTTACATTTGGAATCTTTAGCATTTTTCCTCTTCTGTCTTTGTTCACTCCCAATCCTAGATCAGAGTCAGATGAATGCTACCCTGCTCTACTGAAAAATTCTAATTCCAGATTTTCTTACCCCTACATCTTCCACACTGTAATCTATTCTACATGTCACTGTCAGACTGATTTGTCATTCCCTCATTCAAAAACTTGTAATTAGTATTTGGGTGGTGAACATGATGTAATCTATGCAGAAATAGAAGTATAATGAGGTACACCTGAAATTTATATAATGTTATAAACCAATGTTACCACAATAAAAAAAAAATGTGCTTTAAGTTAGAAATTTTAAATAAAAGTTTAATCTGTTAAAATAATAAATGGTTTATCAAAGAAAAACAAAAACTTAGTGATTTCCCTTGGAGGACAACACAGATCAGTTGGGGCCAGACAGCTCCCCTCAAATTCTGTCTCTGCCACTTTTTAGCTATGTTCTCCCAGGCAAATGACTTAATTCTCTAAACTGTAGTTTTTCCACCTTTAAAATGGAAGTAATAATTATTATTGTAAACCAGCTATGTATCAGTCAATCTGTATAAATACATTACCTATATTATCTCAAATTCTCTCAACCTCCCTGCAAGGTAAATATTGTTATTACCATTTTAAGAATGGAAAGACTATGGCTCAGAAAGTAAGTGAATTGCCTAGCATTACAAGACTAGGTGTTTCAGCTATTATCAAAAAGTATAATTTTAAATGGACCACTTCCTTTCTCCTGTCAAAAGCTAGACAAATAGAATAATTATTTGAGGATGATAACTTAGGAGATATGATAGTAATCAAACATGCTGTTTGTCTAAATTATTTGATCATACCAAGTAGCCACTAACTCATATTTACAGACGTGTTCTAGGGCGCTTCCACCACCCTAATGCCTTTCCAGGCCCAGTGCCTCTCCTCACAGACCTGTTGAAGGCTGGGCGTATGAACTCGTGCTTGGACCATATACATGTAACTCATCTACAGTTAGCTGAATAGAGATGGGCACAGGACCAGCCAGAATCATATTTATTTCTCAAGATTTTGAACTAAGAAGAAACAAAGACTTTACAGTCAATTATGGGACACCAGGTGAAGCTGAAAGGGAATAGAAGTATATGTAATGAGAAAAAGGAATCCTGAAGTCCAGAGAGAGAGAGAGAGAAAGGAGCATATATAGGTGGATCTATATGTAGAGAGGCACAGAGAGGAGGAAAGAGGAGAATGAAGCAGATATAAAAGACAGTCAGGGACAAAAGCTTGTGGGGCTCCATAGAGCAAGAGAGCAGTGTAAAGAGAAGCCTCCTTGACTCCTGATGACTTTTAAGTTCCCAGCTCCAGGGACTCTTTGGACATTCTGTGAGAATCTTCCTTGCCTTTTCAAAGAAACCAGTTCTCACTTGGGCTAGTTTAAGTGGATTTCTGATGCTTGCAACTGAAAGAAATCTACTTTATATAGCAGTTCCTCCTTATCCACAGTATCATTTTCCACGGTTTCAGTTACCCATGGTCAACCACAGTCCAAAAATATTAAATGGAAAATTCCAGAAATAAACAATTGTTTGCCATTCTGAGTAGCATGATGAAATCTCATGTCATCCTGCTCTGTCCCTTCAGGGACATGAATCATCCTTTTGTCCAAGGCATCCATGCTGCCCGCCCACTACCCGCCCACTAGTCACTTACTAGCCATCTTAGTTATCAGGTTGACTGTCTTGGTATCATAGTGCCTGTGTTCAAGTAACCCTTATTTTACTTAATAATGACCCCAAAGCACAAGAGTAGTGATGCTGGCAATTCCGATACGCCAAAGAGAAGCCATAAAGTGCTTCCTTTAAGTGAAAAGGTGAAAGTTCTTGACTTAATAAGGAAAGAAAAAAAATCGTATGCTGAGGTTGCTAATATCTACAGTAACTTTTATTACAGTATGTTGTTATAATTGTTCTATTTTATTATTAGTTATTGTTGTTAATCTCTTACTGTGCCTAGTTTATAAGTTAAAATTCATCATAGGTATGTATGTATAGGAAAAAACATACTATACATAGGGTTTGGTACTCTCTGCAGTTTCAAGTTTCCACTGAGGGTCTTGGAACATATACCCCATGGATAAGGGGGGATTACTGTATAGTTTTTCAGAAAGTTGCTTCAAGAATTACTTATCTATACTTGCCCCCCCTAATTTATTCTCTACGCATATACAGAGTGATATTTTATTTTTTTAATTAATTAATTAATTAATTTTTTGCTGAGGAAGATTAGCCCTGAGCTAACATCTGCTCCAGTCTTCCTCCACTTTATTTGTGGGTTGCTGCCACAACACGGCTGACGAGTGGTGTAGGTCTGTGCCCGGGATCCGAACCCATGAACCCAGGCCACCAAAGTGGAGTGTGCCAAACTTAACAACTATGCCACGGGGCTGGCCCCTACAGAGGGATATTTTAAAAAATAAAAATCTGAATGGTCTGTGCCCTGCTTGAACTCATGCATTAGGATTTCTTTTCTACTTGGAATAAAATTCCGGCTCCTCAGCATGGCCAGCAGGCCCCACCTGCTAGGGCCCCTACGTATCTCTGACCTCTCTCCCACCATTTTCCCATCTCAGCTCTGCACCATCCCTGCAGGCAGGGCTCCAGCTTCTCTAACAGGCCCGACTGGTTCCACTTCGGGCTTTTGCACTCTGTTTCCCTGCAACTGACATCTCCTCCCAGCTTCACTCAAAGTTGGTTCCATCTAACCACACATTTCAAAAAGTGGACTTCTTGAATCAAATATATGTTTTAGATTTTGGTAAATATAAATATTTCCAAATTCCTTTTTATAAAAACTCTAACAATATACTACCAAAATAGGAGTGTGTCATATGCCAACACAAATATCAAATGTCTAAACATTGCTGATTTGTTTCCCAAGTATTTTGATGCTTCCTTATTTTCCATCAGATAACCAGTTACTCAACCACACTCGTCTTCCTTTTAGTTTCTTATACAACCCGTGTTCTCACTTCCAGTCTTTCAGAGATTACCACTTTTTTTCTAGACTACACCTGTGTTACTCCCACCTTTCTACTCCCAGCACTTTACCTGGTTAACTCATACCCATCCTTCAATCCTCAGCTCAGGTGTCTCTCCTCTGCAAACCCTTCTCTGACACTAGGTTCTAGGTTTGAGGGCCCTCTGAGTTGCTCCCAGAGCACCGTGTACGCCATAACCATCATATACATCACATTTAGTTCTAGTGTCCATATTTAATTCTCCGAAGCCCACAGTGGCCCATATGCACTGTGAGAGCAGTAACTGTGGCTATCTTCTTCATTGCTGTTTCCCTAGCACCTAACCCAATGCCAAGTAGATTTGGGGTGTTTGGTCACTTTCTCCACTGCTACTAAACAGTTCATCTCAAGAGTCCCCACTTTCACTGCCACTGAAATCCGGAGACTGGCAAGAGAATATCAGTAACAGCTACTATTTGTTGACTGCTTTCTATGTGATAGGCATTTGTCCGATCTCTTCATACCCACCATCTCATCAGTCCTCATGACAACCCTGCAAAATATGATTCTCACTTTAGAGATGATAAACTGAGGTGTAAAGAGGCTAAGGAATTTTTACAAGTTCTCACAAACAGTAGAGGAGCTGAGAGATGAATCCAGGCAGCAAACCCATAGTTTATATTCTTTAACCATTATTTTTATGCTGTCTATGGGTGAATCAAATGCTCAATTTGTTGGAAATATATTCCAGTGATTGCTGGAGATGGGAGCTTCTCAGGGTCATACTCAGGGCTTACTGATTTGGGGCCCAAGTCTTAAATCTCAGGTTTTAAAGCATCAGTGCCACCTGCTTCTGCAAGGTGCTTTCTGCTGTAGAACATGCTTCCATCCACATCTCCCAACTACTCTGTGGCCAGAGCTTCCCTATCAGGGTATTATTATCAAACTGGTGAAAAAGTGTCTCATTTCCTCACAAGGGAAAGTTTAAAGTTTCTATGCAAGGGTACACAGGCAGCTGGAGGCCTCAGCTGAAGAGGAAAATGACCACAAACAATCCATAAGTGGTGAATACAAGCTGTCATCTAGAACATACTCAGAATCTCTCAGCCTAACACATAGTAACAGTGCAATAAATAACACTGAATGATGAAATCAATTGAGGGATTTTATAGTTCTCCCTACTTCTCAAGGTGCCGTGGTTTTGTAGAGGTTCAATTCTTTAACTTAATGTTCCATCACAGTAATTAAATTATCTTAGTTTGATATTTATGTTGCCTTTTTGATTTTTCCACTTTTATTTTACTATCATTATAGTATTGACATATTTTTGATAATCAACTGCCTTAAAATGTTTTACCAAGGGTGGGAGAAGGGAGAGAGAAAGAAACAGAGAGTCAGTTTTAGAGATCAGCACTGTTCAATAGAAATATGAGTCACATATGTAACTTTAAATTTTCTAATAGCCATATTTTTTTTTTTTTTTTTTTTTGTGAGGAGATCAGCCCTGAGCTAACATCCGCCAATCCTCCTCCTTTTTTGCTGAGGAAGACGGCCCTGGGCTAACATCGGTGCCTATCTTCCTCCACTTTATACGGGACGCCGCCACAGCATGGCTTACCAAGCAGTGCGTCGGTGCGTGCCCGGGATCTGAACCAGCGAACCCCGGGCCGCCGCAGCGGAGCGCGCGCACTTAACCGCTTGCGCCACCGGGCCGGCCCCTCTAATAGCCATATTTTAAAAGGTAAAAAGAAACAGGTGAGATTATTTTAACAATATATTTTAGTTATCCAAATATATCCAAGGTTTCAACATGTAATCAATGCAAAACTTATTAATGAGAAATATTACATTTTTTTCCTTCTTAAGCCTTCAAGATCCACTGTGTATTTTACACTTTTAGTACATGTCATTTCAATTAGAAATTCATTTCCTCAGTTGTGTTAGTCACATTTCAGATGCTCAATAACCAACTACATGTTAGCTAGTGGCTACTGTACCGGATAGTACCATCAAAAAGTGTTTGTGAAAGTAACTTTGCTCTGTGGGAGATCAAGATTTGGCCACCCTGAAATATATCTCTTTACTTTGATTGTTTTTTCTGAAGGACATTTGACCTCCCCCACTAACTGCCTAAAGAATTTGACATGGTGGCTCCTTCTTGGAACAGATCTTTTATCATGATGGCTATAAAGATAATATAAGATAGAGGTTATAATAGCAAAGGCACCAAGCCTCTTTTATCAAAAACTCTGTCTCTCCCTGACCACATTATCTATAGATGACCCCACAAAAAATTGTCCTCCTGCCCTCTGAAGTCCCAGGCCACTACCCACCCCCAACACACTCCTCGCCTTTAGCTGCAATACTTAAGCAAGCAGCTTAGACAGAGGGACAAGTTGCTCATTTCTGAGTTTCTCCCATGTATACATGTTATTAAACTTGATATTATTTTCTCCTGCTAACCTGTCTTGTTAATTATTTGGCCAGCCATAAAAACCTTAAAGAAGAGGGCGGAGGGAGAGTCTCCCTCTTCCCCAACAGTTTTGGCGTAGTCGGCAGGAGCCACACTGGCTGGCAAGTTGCCTTCTCTGGCTGGAAGACCTGCCTTCTCCCTGGACTACTGCAGATGATGAGATACGGGAACGCCTGACGAAAGCCGGCAAAAGGTAAGACTTCTTACCACGTCAGCCTCCCGGAATCTCTATCTGCGGAGTCCGGCGGAAGGAAATGGTGAGAATTTTTTCTCTTTCTAAATTTAGATTGGCAGGAGAAAATATTTGGGAAACTAGTTTCTTGGGCTTTTAGTGACTCTTGGTTTAAATTTGGTAGAGTACTCTTGATTTTGATCTTGATCCCTTTTCTTCCCAGAGTAGTCTCTGTCTTGTTCTGTGTCCTGAGAACTTGGCTTTGTGACCAGTGAGAATATTCTCCTTGGTCTCCACCATCCGGAAGGTGCATTTACCGGAGTGCACCTTGGTGGCCAGTTGAGTAGACTGGGGTTCCAAACTGTCTCTTTGTCCGGCTGTGCCAAGCTCTCAGGGGAGTTTGTCATAAAGGGCCCAGTCCATAAGGGCTTTTGTCGTCTTAACCTTTGTTGCTTGTTAGTGCTGGAAAAATCCCATTCCAGTATTGCCTGCCCGGTGTCACAGATTAGTGGGTCTGTGACTGGAGGCGTCGCACACTATTGTGGGAGACCAGAGACACCGTTTTCACTACACCATCTTACCGCCTGTGCAACAAAGTTCTTTACTTTCTCTGAATATCTTTGGGAGTGAATTCTGTGGATCATGGGGGCTACATCATCTGCGCCCTCACCAGGGATGCCTCTTGCATCCATGGTAAAGATTTATTCTAAGCGTAGAAAGTTACCTCAGGGTCTTTCCTTAAAAAGGCTTATTGGATTGAGTCACTATTGGAATAAATATACAAATGAAGATCCTACTCGTCAATGGCCAGACGATGGATCCTTTAAATTGGAATAACTTCTAAATTGGGGGAAAAAAAAAATGTTTTGAGACCTCTCACATAATTATTTATTTGGTACCTAAGAAAAGGCCAAAAAAGGAAGGGAAAAATTTGAATAGCCTTAAGACCTTGACTCAGGTTACAATTGAATTGAGAACATGTTAAGTGTTGATAAGATTATAAAAGTTAGAATGTTTGAGCTAATTTTATATAAAGAGGTTACATCAACTTTGCCTGAGTATGTTTTAAAATGTCTGACTGGGAATGCTTCCCTTGTCCAAAATTAGAAGACCAAGACCTATTGATAAAAATCTTAATGATAACTATGTTTAAAAGCATAAGAGGTGATAAAATTTACATGAAATGTTGCAGGAAAAAAACTGATGTTATTTCTATTACAGAACTGGTTAACAAAAATAATAATTTAAATGATGGCTAATTTTATCCAATGTCTTATAAAGTCTTGCAGCCAATCTAAATAATTATTGGGAATAAATAACTAAATAGTTGTAAAAAAGATAAATGTTGGATGAACTTTAAACAATAATTATGTATTATGGTGGTTACAGCTTCCAAACTCTTTTTGGTGACTTAAAACTTGAGAGTTTTGCTAAATTTTATGATAAAAATTCTCTGAGTATCATCATTTCCAAATAACATATCAGACATTGATTGCTAAATGTACATTTGTCTACTTTTGGCTTTTCATTACAGGAAAACTAAAAGGTGTTTTGGGTCTATTGATAAACATGTGCTTTATTAAAAGATTGTACTATAAAGTAACATATTTCTAAAAATTATGAAGTGTTTATAAATTTTCCAAGCCACAAGATACTAATATAAAAGAAAGTTTATAATTGTTTACTTAGTTTTTACTTAAAAATTAAGGTTTCTAAGGGTTAAAATTCCTAATTAGTATATGTGATTAAAGCTACTAAAAATTAAAAAAAATATGTCTGTGTACAGGGAAAGTAAGATATATAAAGAAGGTACAAAGAATGGAAATATTTTGTTTGGTTGATTAAAAAAGATAAATTTGTCCTCAAGTACTAGGAGGGAAAAGAAAGACATGGGACAAATTCTGAATGTAAAAAAAAAAGTTATAGGTTGTGGAAGAAGAATTCTAGAAAAGGAGTTTTTGCATGGTCAAGTTGGCTAAGATTGAAATGAATTTAACTAAGTAAATGAGTTTTAATAGCAGAAGTAAGCTGGTGCAAAATTAAAATTTGGTCTTCTGTCTCTTAAGAGGATAATTTGCTTAAACTTGATAAAGAGGTTATAAAAGATTTTTCTTTACCTTTGAATAAGTCTACCTAAAAGACAAAAAATCTATGTTTTGTTAAAATAATTTCCTGTGTTCAAAAGACTGAGGTCTCTCTATTAAGGTTTTTTAGACTGTTAATGCTCTGTTTGCTTTGACTTTTTTAATATTTTTGACAAGCTCCCCAAAATTCATATCTTAAATAAAGTGTTTTTTTTTACTTTTTTTTTTGAAAATTTTCAAAGGGCCCTGGAACTTCTCAAAAAAATTTGCTCTCTTCTTATAAAGAAAAAGATACTCAACTTATTAGGCTGATTCAATATGTTAAATTACATAAAAAACATTGTCAGACAAGTGATGATAAGCCTGCTTAGGTGGTATTTTGTGGGTTAATGTTATTGATATAGGCATTTTAAAATTGTATAACATTACTAAAATTCTGATCTGTCCTGATTATCAGTCATAATTCTGGTTATTATTATTTTAAAGTGTTATATGTCACAAAATTAACAAAATTTCTCTGTCAATTGCCATTTTGAGGTCTTGTTGTTTACCGACATTTCTTTGCTCTAATGCTTTTGCAAAATATGTTTCAACTTCAGAAAAATTCATAGAAAGGACTCTGATATTTACACTGGAGTACAGGTTTCTGACACACTTTCTGATCATAAAACTCAACTTGGTAAAAAAATTACAGAAATCTGATAGAGAAACTGATAACTTCATGAAGCTGCTAACCAAAAGATTGGGATCAAAAATAGATTACACAGGACTAAATGAACTGATAAGGATGATTATAATTTTTATGATTTTTCATTGAAAATATTGCTAAATTTTTAATGTTTTGTTTTTTCAGATTTAAGGAAAACTTTTTCTCTTTTCTCCTGAGCTAGCTATGACATAACAATTGGTAAATGATACTTTTATAAGTAAAATTAAAATATTTCTCTTTTTCTCTCTACCTGATCCCTCCAAAATTTAAAAACTCTTAGTGAGTGAATATTGTTGTTTTCATGGCAATATAGTTATTTACATAAGTTCAATAAAAATCTGTTCTCCTTATAACAAGACACAATTAGAAACACTGGTTATATTACCAAGGCTGTGACGGGAATATCATATTTGTGATATAACCATACAGCTTTTGAGGAATAAAGATTAGACTTTATAGAATAAAGCCATGTGAAACTATTGGCCTGGTACCTTATGTTCCAAGCAACACTTACCAAGATAAATAAAAAATATCACTTATCTGGCAGGTACAAGGAGCCTCGAAATATTTTGGGGGAACCTCAGAAGAGAGAAATTCACCCAAATCTATAGATATTGCAGACAAAATCTGATGACAAAATCCTTGGCTTGGCTTTCCTGGCCTCGAGAGGCTTTGAAAGTTCAGTGTGAGATTCTTTATAAAAAGTTCCAGCAAAGCAGATTTAAAAGAGCCTATGTGACCAATTGCTATTCTGGCTGTACTTATGTAAATAATTGGGCCAACTCTATTTGAACTAGACTTATTTTGCAAACTAGTTTTAATTTTGCTATCTTAATAAAAATGAGAGTGATTTTAGAGAAAAAAATTATATTTCAATAAAAACTCTAGTATACATTTGCAGATATTAGATCCTAGTTTTATTGTCTTTTGAGGTTTTTGTTTTATATCTGTTGACTAGACTGGATCCTGATTTCTTCTAGTCTCCTGAAATATCTGGCTACAGATATCCAAACTAACGTTTTTGATTTTTTCCATCATTTTCATTTAAAATCACTGAAAACTGAACCTGCCCTTTTTCCTGAAGCCTTACAAACTGAAGCTGATGGACTTGATATAAACTTGAGATAACCTGACGACACCATCAGAGACATTTAAACTGCAAAAGATGCTTTGACTCTGACATCTAAAACCTTAACTGGCTGTCCTCTAACTCAGAAACTGCTTTACAACTTGCTCCAACCATTAACCTTGTTTTTCTTTTGTTTACATAGAAATGCTTCTGTTAAATACTTGATTGCTTGCTTCCATAATATAGGCGTAACCTTGAGAGCCCACCTGCCTCACCACCTTCTAAAATAAACTTAATTAAACTGATCTATTATCAGGACTAAAAAAATGTGTTCAGTGAGATGAAACAACCTACCAACTCAGCTTCTGGACTATGAAACTTCTTTAAGTTTCAAAAGGACTGTGAAACTTTTAGTTTCAAAGGCAGGACTGTGGGAGATCAAGATTTGGCCACCCTGAAATATATCTCTTTACCTTGATTGTTTTCTCTGAAGGACATTTGACCTCCCCCACTAACTGCCTAAAGAATTTGACATGGTGGCTCCTTCCTAGAACAGATCTTCTATCATGATGGCTATAAAGATAATATAAGATAGAGGTTATAATAGCAAAGGCACCAAGCCTCTTTTATCAAAAACTCTGTCTCTCCCTGACCACATTATCTATAGATGACCCGGCAAAAAATTGTCCTCCTGCCCTCTGAAGTCCCAGGCCACTACCCACCCCCAACACGCTCCTCGCCTTTAGCTGCAATACTTAAACAAACAGCTGAGACAGAGAGACGGATTGCTCATTTCTGAGTTTCTCCCATGTATACATATTATTAAACTTGGTATTATTTTCTCCCGCTAACCTGTCTTGTTAATTATTTGGCCAGCCATAAGAACCTTAAAAAAGAGGGCGGAGGGAGAGTCTCCCTCTTCCCCGACAGCTCCATGCTAATAGAAATGCAGAAGTATGGTGAAGAGCTCTTTGCTTTGAAAAGCATACTACAGTTCTTTGGCTTCTGTGTCTCTTTCTCCCTGGCTTATATTAAAAAAAAAGAAAAATGAGGCTGAGAAAGGAAGAAGATATTCAACATAATGATCTTAACAATTCAAGTGCGGTTTACCATCTAGTGGAGGCCAGCAACCACAGTAAATGGGAACATTCTGGGCATCCCTGATACTCAGAGTGAGAACTGTCCACATTTGGCACAAAAGCTGGATTCCCACAGTGAGGAGAGATGGAAAACTTCTTGTACCAGTAAGTGGGACTAGAGCAACGATCCGTGAAATGGTGTCCTGGAAACTGCATCCCAGAAGCGCCCACTGTAATTGTTTTTAAAATGGCGGTGAAGCAAAAAGCATCTTGCACATCTTTTCCTAATCACCCACTGGAAAATGTGAAGGCAGCACTCACCCACTGCGAACAGAGAGAGCATGAGTGACAGACTGCGACACCCACCTGTACCTGAGCTTCTGAGCAGTCGCTCTTTCTTTCAAGTAATTGGAATGGAGGAGAGGTGATCTTCACTCTATATCCAATCTATTAATCTTTGACTTATGTTTGTGATGAATTTATAACTTCGGAGTCTTAGTAGGGTTGCCATGCATCTCATAACCAACCAAATAACCCGGTATCTGAGTTTGCAGTCTGGCATCGATTTTGCTGTTATCAATGGGTGTCCCAGTTCATTTGCAGCCTGAGAACCTCCAGTATTTAAAGATGCCCCCTGCCTTTGTTGGAACTTTCAGAGATGGTATTAAGAAATGGTGCCATGAAGGCAAGTAGATTACCTGAATTCTCTGCTTTCCAAAAGATACTGTGAGATTTGAAAAATAATATTTATTTTTTACTCTCATTTAATGGGAATGATTCAGTCCCAGTAAGTAAAGGATAGAGCCTTCAGCTAGGAAAAGTCTTAGATGCCGTTGAGGTTGTTTGGTCTCCAACCAGTGTGGAAAATCTTCACAAACAGGCTATCCCCTTTTGCAACTAACACTTCTAGCAATGGAAAGTAAATATTCTTTGCGAAACAGACTGTTTCATTATGTTTATAATTCTTAATCTTAGCTTCTTTCCCTCCCAATCCCTTCTAATACTGAGCTCAAATCTGTTATCCTCAAATTCCCATTCTTTTTTTTCCCTAATTCAACATTTAGAGACTTAAAGAACTTAGATCATTTTCCACCTGACATTCTTGAAAATATTGGACTCAAACTCTCCCCAAATATTCTTTTTGCTCAAGCTAATTTGTCCACATTTTCCTCAGCTATTACTAAATGTGATTTGCATGTGACTCATTGGTCATTTGAGTTTACATAACCTTTAGAATATTGGAATATATTTAAAATACAAAATTCATAACTAAAGATGATACCACAGATTATTTTATGACTAAAAATTCTGTAGAGATATTATTTCCCTTCATTTAAATTTATAATAATGCAGCCCAAGTTTTCACATGATTACATGCTATGATGGATCTTCCATAGTCTCTCCTTTGATTATCTATCATTTGACTTTTGTTTTGTTTAGACACATTTTCCCTTTTCCACTATGAAATAGTTTTTTAAAAACAGGAAAATATAGAGTAATTAAAAAAAATTACTTATTATATCCCACACAAAAACTCAGCTTTGCAAACTATTGATATTTTCCCGTATTTGCTGTTTTTTTAATAAAAAGAAATACAATGGCACAGAAACAGGCTGTTTTAATGGCATTCTTGGTACACCTTCTGCATTCCTTCCCCAAAAGGAATCACTATTCTGAAGCTAAGTGTATCCTTCCCTTGATGGTTTTTCTGCTTTTCTCCATATCTCTTGACGTCCATATCCATATTAGTATTCATATGCATATGTAAATAATCTCTAAGTACATCTATAGTTATATAGATACCAGTCTGGAATGGAGTTTCTGTCTTGCTGAACTGGAAAGGGGAAGGGAGGCCATAGACATTGGTTCAAATACCAGAATCTTGCAATTCTTACTGAGACTTAGTCGATTTTTCTGAAAAAAAATTTTTTTTTGTATATATTCTATATGCCTATAGGGCCATTTTCAGAAACTTTCAGTGGTTAGGTTTCTTTTTTCACCAGTTTCTTTTGGGAGCAAGTCCACAGAGCTCCTCATGCTGTCGTACCACCAGGGGACTCCTGACATTAGTTTTTACATTTTAACACAATTGTATCAATGATTTTTTCTTTGTATGTTTTGTGCCTTGTGTAAAATATTTTTTCTCTACCTTAAGGTCATAAATTTATTCTCTTATATTTTCTGCTACTATTTTCAGCGTTTTAATTTTCATATTTAGAGCTTTAACCATCTGTGAATGATGGGAATTAGGAATATATATGTTTTTCCTGCTCATGAGCAGCCAATTCTCCTAGCACCATTTAGTATTGAATAATGCATTTTTCCTCAGCAATTTATAATTCCTTCCATAAGACTTTGTATGTTTCTGAACTTTGTATTTTAATCCATTGGTCATTTTTCCTAACATACTGTATAAATTATAACAGCATTATAACAGGTCTTAATATCTGGGAGGAAAGACCCCAGCATATTGTTCATCTTGAAATTTTTTATCTTGCAAATTGCTTACACTTTCTTGTCTCTTTGTCCTTATACATAAATTTTGGGACCGGTTTATGAAATATCATAGAAAAAAAAGAAAAAATCCCTGATGAGCTCTTCTTTGCAATTACACTGAGTTGATTAAAATAGAGTGAATTAAAATGTTTAAAATATTGAAACCATAAAAATAGTATATCCAAATATTTACTATTTATTTTATTTACTCCTTCTATTTGTTCATTTATTAAATTTTGTGCTATATTATTTTATTTGGTGTTGCTCTCCAAAGGTCTTCTACATTTTTGTTAATTTTTATTCTTAGGTACTTTCATTTTTGGTGATTTTATGAATGTTGCCTTTATTTATTAATCTTTATAATTCATTGTTACTAGTTTATATGAATGATATTGATTTTTGCTTATTTCATTTATATCCAGGAAGTTTTCTTAATGGTTTTTCTAGCTTTAGTAGTTTTCTGTAGTTTTTTTTGGAATGTATTTGAATGTTTCATCACATGTAAATAATGAAAATTATGTTTATTTTTAAAAAATTTGTGTGCCTGTACTTTTCTTAAATTTGGCTGGGATTTACATACAATGTTAAATAGAAATAGGAATATTAGTTATTTGTGTCATGCTCCTGATTTTAA